>NC_084630.1:23470023-23557523 GCF_033978795.1 Nerophis ophidion | reverse complement strand
AGGTCAGAGGTCAAAGGTCAGAGGGCACGCTCACCGCTTGCTGAAGAGTTTGAGCGCCATCAGAGAGAAGATGAGGATGCTGAAGATGAAGAGCAGGAAGACCGACGAGATCTCAGGCAGCGCGTTCCTGATGCTGCGGAACACTCGCCGCAGCTGACACGCACACGCACACGCACACGCACTTCAGGTCATGTGACACCTAATACACACCTTGAGGTCATGTGATACCTAACACACCTTGAGGTCATGTGACACCTGACACACACACCTTGAGGTCATGTGACACCTAACACACACCTTGAGGTCATGTGACACCTAACACACACACCTTGAGGTCATGTGACACCTAACACACACACCTTGAGGTCATGTGACACCTAACACACACACCTTGAGGTCATGTGACACCTAACACACACACCTTGAGGTCATGTGACACCTAACACACACACACCTTGAGGTCATGTGACACCTAACACACACACACCTTGAGGTCATGTGACACCTAACACACACACACCTTGAGGTCATGTGACACCTAACACACACACACCTTGAGGTCATGTGACACCTAATACACACCATGAGGTCATGTGACCTACCTGGCGACCCTCCGTCACGTTGACCAGCAGCAGTGGGCGCAGGACACGTGACCAGCGCACACCGTAGCAGCCAGCAGCGTGCAGAGCGCCGTAGATCATCATGTCCACCAGGGTCAGCTGGGTCACACACACACACACACACACACACACACACACACACACACACACACACACACACACACACACACACACACACACTTTAAGACACCCCTCCCAAGCCCCGCCCCACTCTCCAGGGCGTCACATGACATGTGAGAGTGAGGCAACAGCAAGGCGGCGTCAGCACATTGTGATGTCGGACAGGAAGTCATGACTTTTTGCACGGAGAAGCAGGAAGTGTGGCCCTTCACACACACGTAGCCCCTCCCACCCATGTCCCCAAGCTCCTCCTACCGCCAAGATGAGCATCATGCAGATGTTCTTAGGATCCTTCCAGAACTTGTCCCTGGGGATCACTTTGGCGTAGTGAACCAGCCTCAAGGCCAACACGTGCACACACAGCAGTTCCACCAGCATGGTCGCCTGCACAATCATCACAATTACAACAATAATAATATTAATAATAACAATAATAATACTAATAATAACAATACTAACAATAATAATAATAATGACAACAACACGTGCACGCACAGCAGCTCCACCAGCATGGTCGCCTGCACAATCATCATACCAATAACAATAATAATAATATTAACAATTATAACAACAATAATAATAATAACAATAACAATATCAATATCAATAATAATAATAATAATAACAATAATAATAATGATAATATTAATAACAATAACAATAATATTAATAATAATAATAATAACACTAATAATAATAATAATGACAACAACATGTTCACGCACAGCAGCTCCACCAGCATGGTCGCTTGCACAATCATCATAACCATAACAATAACAATAATAATAATAAAGTTAAAAAGTTAAAGTACCAATGATTGTGGCGAAACTATTCTCTGCATTTAATAATAATAACAATAATAATAATAATAATAATAATAATAATAATAACAATAATAATAAGATGTGCCCTCACAGCAGCTCCACCAACATGGTTGCCTGCACAATAATAATAACAACAACAATTGTAATCATATTAATCATATATTAATAATAATAACAATAGTAAGAGATAATAATAGGAATAATAAAACGTGCACACCCATCCGCTCCACCAACATGGTCGCCTACACAATATTCATAAAAATGGCAATAATATTAATAATAATAACAACAATATTAATAACAATAATAATAATATTAATAACATTAATATTATTAATAATAATAACAACACGTGCAAGCACAGCAGCTCCACCAACATGGCTACCTGCAAAATATTCATAACAATAACAATAATAATAATAAAGTTAAAAAGTTAAAGTACCAATGATTGTGGTGAAACTATTCTCTGTATTTAATAACAACAATATTAACATTAATAATAATAATAACAAAACGTGCAGGCACAGCAGCTCCACCAACATGGTCGCCTGTACAATATTCATACTAATAACAATAATAATCATATTCATAATAATAATAATAATAATAATAACAAGACATACAACCACAGCAGCTCCACCAACATGGTCGTCTGCAAAATAATCATAACAAAAATAATCATATTCATAATTTTAATAATAATAACAACAATATGTGCACTCACAGCAGCTCCACCAACATGGTCGCCTGCACAATATTCATAACAATAACAATAATAATCGAGAGCTGCAGCTATCAAATATTTTAGTAATTGAGTATTCTATCAAATATCCTGATTGATTAATAGAGCAATCAAATAAATCATAGTTTTGCTGAATTAAGGTTCAATTAAACATGTTAAGATGCGCACTCAATGATTGGGTTTGGCCTAATTGTCTTTTATTTCCTAAACGGCTGTTTTGATTATTGAAGGCTGACACTCACAGCTGAAATGTGTCCGTGGTTGCCAATATGTGTGTGTGTGTGTGTGTGTGCTAATACAAACATGTGTGCTCACAGCCTTATGTGCTGTGACCGCATACACCCTGTTTCCATATGAGTTGGGAAATAATAATACCACATATATTAGTACGACAATATTAATACTACAAAAAATACTGTGAATATTAATACTAATAATATTAATACGACAACATTACTACTAAAATTAATAATACTACAAACCCTGTTTCCATATGAGTTGGGAAATTGTGTTAGATGTAAATATAAACAGAATACAATGATTGGCAAATCATTTTCAACCCATATTCAGTTGAATATGCTACAAAGACAACATATTTGATGTTCAAACTCATAAACATTTTTTGGTTTGCAAATAATCATTAAATTTAGAATTTGATGCCAGCAACACGTGACAAAGAAGTTGGGAAAGGTGAAAATAAATACTGATAAAGTTGAGGAATGCTCATCAAACACTTATTTGGAACATCCCACAGGTGTGCAGGCTAATTGGGAACAGGTGGGTGCCATGATTGGGTATAAAAGCAGCTTCCATGAAATGCTAAGTAATTCACAAACAAGGATGGGGTGAGGGTCACCACTTTGTAAGCAAATTGTCGAACAGTTTTAGAACAACATTTCTCAACGAGCTATTAGAAAGGAATTTAGGGATTTTACGATCTACGGTCTGTAAAATCATCAAAATGTTCAGAAAATCTGGAGAAATCACTGCACGTAAGCAATGATATTACGGACCTTTGATCCCTCAGGCGGTACTGCATCAAAAACCCACATCAGTGTGTAAAGGATATCACCACATGGGCTCAGGAACACTTCATAAAACCACTGTCAGTAACTACAGTTAGTCGCTACATCTGTAAGTGCAAGTTAAAACTCTACTATGCAAAGCCAAACCCATTTATCAACACCCTGAAACGTCGCCGGCTTGCCTGGGCCCGAGCTCAAATAAGATGGACTGATGCAAAGTGGAAAGGTGTTTTGTGGTCTGACGAGTCCACATTTCAAATTATATTTGGAAACAGAGGACCTGGTGACTCCAGAACAAAGAGGAAAAGAACCATCCGGATTGTTATAGGCGCAAAGTTGAAAAGCCAGCATCTGTGATGGTATGGGGGTGCATTAGTCCCCAAGGCATGGGTAAATTACACATCTGTGAAGGCACCATTAATGCTGAATGGTCCATACAGGTTTTGGAGCAACATATGTTGTCATCCAAGCAACGTTATCATGGACACCCCTGCTTATTTCAGCAAGACAATGCCAAGCCACGTGTTACAACAGCTTGGCTTCATAAAAAAAGAGTGCAGGTACTTTCCTGGCTTGCCTGCAGTCCAAACCCGTCTCTAATCGAAAATGTGTGGCACATTATGAAGCGTAAAATATGACAGTGGAGACCCCGGACTGTTGAAGGACTGAAGCTCTACATAAAACAAGAATGGGAAAGAATTCCACTTTCAAAGCTTCAACAATTAGTTTCCTCAGTTCCCAAACGTTTATTGAGTGTTGTTAAAAGAAAAGGTGATACAACACAGTGGTGAACATGCCCTTTCCCAACTACTTTGGCACGTGTTGCTGGCATCAAGTTCTAAAGTTAATGATTATTTGCAACAACAACAAAAAAAAGTTTATGAGTTTGAACATCAAATATGTTGTCTTTGTAGCATATTCAACTGAATATGGGTTGAAAAGGATTTGCAAATCATTGTATTCTGTTTATACAATTTCCCAACTCATATGGTAGTATTATTAATTGTAGTAATGATGTTGTAGTATTAATAGTATTAATATTCATAGTATTTTTTGTAGTATTAATATTGTCGTACTAATATATGTGGTATTAACATTGTGGTATTATTATTTGTAGTACAAACATTTGTAGTATCTTTACTCGTAGTGTTAATATTTTTAGTATTATTTGTATTAAATTATACTGCAGTATTATTACCTGTAGTATTTATATTGTCTGTAACATTTATATTTGTTGTTTCTATATTTGTAATATTATTTGTACTATTTACCTTTGCAGTATCAATATTAGTAGTATTAGTATTGTAGTACTAATTTTTGTAGAATTTATATTTGTAGTATTATTTTTTTAGTATTGACATTTGTAGCATTACTATTGAAGTATTCATATTTCTAGTATTAATATTGTGGTATCAATATTTGTAGTATTTATGATTATATTATTAATATATTATTATTATTTTTAGCATTTATATTGTAGTATTATTTGTAATAATAAAATTGTAGTATGTTTTTATTTGTAGCAGTTATATTTGTGATATTAATATTTGTAGTTGCAATATTGCAATATTATTTGTAGTATTAACATTTATAGTACTATTTTTGTATTATTACTATTATTACATTAATATTTAATTGTTAACATTTGTAGTATTAACATTCATGTACTATTATTAGTAGTATTAATATTAGTAGTATTAACATTTTAGTACTATTTGTAGTATTAATTGAAGTATTTATATTTGTATTACTAATGTTTGTAGTATTAATCTTTGTAGTATTATTATTTCTATGTGGAGTTTGCATGTTCCCCCCCGTGACTGTGGGTTCCCTCCGGGTTCTCCGGCTTCCTCCCACCTCCAAAGACATGCACCTGGGGATAGGTTGATTGGCAACACTAAATGGTCCCTAGTGTGTGAATGTTGTCTGTCTATCTGTGTTGGCCCTGCGATGAGATGGCAACTTGTCCAGGGTGTACACCGCCTTCCACCCGATTGTAGCTGAGATAGGCGCCAGCCCCTCCCCCCCCCCCCCCCGCGACCCCAAAAGGGAATAAGCGGTAGAAAATGGATGGATAAATGGATATTATTTGTACTATTAATATCTGTGGTCCTAAGATTGCTGTATTAATATTTGTAGTATTGTGTAGTACTAATATTTGCCATATTAATATTGTAGTATTATTACATTTAGTATTAATTTTTATACTATTAACATTTGGAGCCTTATTAATTGTAGTATTAATATTTGTACCATTAAAATGTGTAGTATTATTATGGTGGTAATATTATTTGTAGTATTATTTGTGGAACTAATATTTGTAGAGTTTGTATTTGGAGTATTACCAATGTAGTTGTATTACTTGTAGTATTCAAATGGTGGTGTCATTATTTCTGGTATTAATATTCTAGTATTAATATTGTAGTATTATTTGTAGTGTTTAGATTTTGAGTATTAGTATTTGTAGTATTAATATGGTAGTCTTGTTGCCTGTAGTATTCATAAGGTGGTGTCATCATTTGTAGTATTAATATTGTGGTATTTTTTGAAGTATTGATATTGTAGTAAAAATATTCTAGTATTATTTTTAGTGTTTGTATTTTTAGTATTAGTATTGTAGCACCAATATTTTTATAGTATTTTTGTAGTATTGATATTGTAGTATTAATATCTGTGGTATTAATACTGTGGTGTTAATATTTGTTGCATTTATATTTAATAGTATTATTATTTGTAGTATTGATATTTGTAGTATCAATATTTCAGTATTAACATTGGATAATTAATATTTGGTATTAATATTTTTAGGATAATTATTGTGGTAATAATATTTGTAATATTTATATTTGAAGGATTACTATTGATGTTTTAGTATTTTTATTTGTAGCATTTATATCGCAATATAATTCATAATATTTTTATTGTACTATAATAGTGTAATATTTATATTTGAAGTAGTATTATTTCTAGTATTGATATTGTAGTATTATTATTTGTACTATCAACATTTTCAGTTTAATTTTGTACTATAAACATTAGTAGCAGTATTAATTCTAGTAAAAATATTGGAGTATTAATATTCATAGTAAAAAATGGCTGTAGTATTATTTTTGCAGTATTAATATTGTGGTATTATTATTTATAGTATTAACACAACATTTGTTGTTTATTCTAGCACAATTATCTGTAGTCTTAAAATGTGTAGTATTTTTTACTTGTATTTATATTTGTAGTATTATTACTTGTAGCATTTATACTGCAGTAATATTACCTGTAGTATTTATATTATTGTACTATTATCCGTAGCATTTATATTTGTAGTGTTTTTATTTGTAGTTTATATATTTGTAGTATTATTATTTGTAGCATTTACCTTTGCAGATAGATAGATAGATAGATAGATAGATAGATAGATAGATAGATAGATAGATAGATAGATAGATAGATAGATAGATAGATAGATAGATAGATAGATAGATAGATAGATAGATGGATGGATAGATATTTATTGATTCCTTCGGGAAAATTAAAATTGTAGTATTTGCAGTATAAGTATTGTGGTACAAATATTTTAGTATTAATAATTGTAGTATTATTTTTTTGTATCATCAGTATCATGTAGCATTATAATTGAAGCATCATTATTTCTAGTAACATTGTGGTATTAATATTTGTAGTGTTTTTGCTTGTAATAAAACTATTTGTTGTATTATTATTATTGTAGTAGTAGTATTTGTAGCATTAATATTGTAGTATTATTATTTATAGTAATAAAATTGTAGTATGTTTTTCTTTGTGGTATTTATATTTGTGATATTAATATTTGTAGTATTAATATTGTGGCACTGATATTTGTAGTACTATTATTGGAGTATTATTATTTGTTGTATTATAATAATATTTATTAACATTTGTAGTATTAGTATTTGTAGCAGTAACATTTGTACTAGTATTTGTAGTATTAATATATGCTGCACAAATATTTTATTATTAATATATGTGGTATTAACGTGTGCAGTAGTATTATTTTAGTACTAATATTTGTAGTATCAATCTGTGTGGTATTAATTTTTTAATATTATTATATTTTGTATTAATATTTGAAGTATTAACAGTACCATTAACATTTGTAGTATTGTTGTGGCAGTACTACTATTTGTAGTAATAATATATGTTATATTTCAGTATTACTATTTGTAGTATTAATGTTGTAGTCTTATTACTTGTAATATTCACATTGTAGTGCCAATAGTTGTAATATTAATATTGTATTTGTATTATTTTTAAGTGATAATGTTATAGTATTATTCATAGTATTAATATTTTAGTATTATTTGTAGTGTTTATATTTGTAGTATTAACATTTGTAATATTCATATTAGTGTTATTAGCTTTCCCTTTTGTAGGATTAATAATGTAGTACTAATATTTTTGTTGTTATACTTTTTGTGTTTATATTTGTAGCATTAATATTCTGCTGACTTCGACTGCGGATGTTGTGGATCGGTGGAGGGAATACTTTGAAGACCTCCTCAATCCCACCAACACGTCTTTCTTTGAGGAAGCGGTGCCTGGGGAATCTGTAGTGGACTCTCCTATTTCTGGGGCTGAGGTCGCTGAGGTAGTTAAAAAGCTCCTCGGCGGCAAGGCCCCGGGGGTGGATGAGATCCGCCCGGAGTTCCTTAAGGCTCTGGATGCTGTGGGGCTGTCTTGGTTGACAAGACTCTGCAGCATCGCGTGGACATCGGGGGCGGTACCTCTGGATTGGCAGACCGGGGTGGTGGTCCCTCTCTTTAAGAAGGGGGACCGGAGGGTGTGTTCCAACTATCGTGGGATCACACTCCTCAGCCTTCCCGGTAAGGTTTATTCAGGTGTACTGGAGAGGAGGCTTCGCCGGATAGTCGAACCTCGGATTCAGGAGGAACAGTGTGGTTTTCGTCCTGGTCGTGGAACTGTGGACCAGCTCTATACTCTCGCCAGGGTTCTTGAGGGTGCATGGGAGTTTGCCCAACCAGTCTACATGTGCTTTGTGGACTTGGAGAAGGCATTCGACCGTGTCCCTCGGGAAGTCCTGTGGGGAGTGCTCAGAGAGTATGGGGTATCGGAATGTCTTATTGTGGCAGTCCGCTCCCTGTATGATCAGTGTCAGAGCTTGGTCCGCATTGCTGGCAGTAAGTCGGACACGTTTCCAGTGAAGGTTGGACTCCGCCAAGGCTGTCCTTTGTCACCGATTCTGTTCATAACTTTTATGGACAGAATTTCTAGGCGCAGTCAAGGCGTTGAGGGGTTCCGGTTTGGTGGCCACGGGATTAGGTCTCTGCTTTTTGCAGATGATGTAGTCCTGATGGCTTCATCTGGCCGGGATCTTCAGCTCTCACTGGATCGGTTCGCAGCCGAGTGTGAAGCGACTGGAATGAGAATCAGCACCTCCAAGTCCGAGTCCATGGTTCTCGCCCGGAAAAGGGTGGAGTGCCATCTCCGGGTTGGGGAGGAGACCCTGCCCCAAGTGGAGGAGTTCAAGTACCTAGGAGTCTTGTTCACGAGTGGGGGAAGAGTGGATCGTGAGATCGACAGGCGGATCGGTGCGGCGTCTTCAGTAATGCGGACGTTGTATCGATCCGTTGTGGTGAAGAAGGAGCTGAGCCGGAAGGCAAAGCTCTCAATTTACCGGTCGATCTACGTTCCCATCCTCACCTATGGTCATGAGCTTTGGGTCATGACCGAAAGGATAAGATCCCGGGTACAAGCGGCCGAAATGAGTTTCCTCCGCCGGGTGGCGGGGCTCTCCCTTAGAGATAGGGTGAGAAGCTCTGCCATCCGGGAGGAGCTCAACGTAAAGCCGCTGCTCCTCCACATCGAGAGGAGCCAGATGAGGTGGTTCGGGCATCTGGTCAGGATGCCACCCGAACGCCTCCCTAGGGATGTGTTTAGGGCACGTCCAGCTGGTAGGAGGCCACGGGGAAGACCCAGGAACCGTTGGAAAGACTATGTCTCCCGGCTGGCCTGGGAACGCCTCGGGATCCCCCCGGGAAGAGCTAGACGAAGTGGCTGGAGATAGGGAAGTCTGGGCTTCCCTGCTTAGACTGCTGCCCCCGCGACCCGACCTCGGATAAGCGGAAGATGATGGATGGATGGATGGATGGCATTAATATTTGTAGTATTATTATTTGTTGTATTATTACTTGTAAAATGTATATTTTCCGTATTAATATTGCAGTATTATTCATAGTTATTTTGTTGTATTAATACTGTAGTATTATTATTCATAAAATCAACATGTAAAGTATTAATGTTGCAGTATTATTATTTGTAGCACTATTGGTGGTAATAATATGGTGGTATTAATAATAATAATATTTTAGTATCATTATTTGTAGTATTAATATTATAGTATTATTATTTGTGGTGATTATATTTGTAGCATTATTATCTGTAGTACCACCATTTTTGTAATATTTATAGTATTGAGATTGTAGTATTAACATTTGTGGTATTAATACTGAGGTATTAATATTTGTAGTGTTCATATTTGCAGCATTAATACTGCAGTATTTTTATTTGTAGTATCAACATTTGCAGCATTAATGTTGTATTATTATTTGCACCATTTACTTTGCAGCAGTATTTTGGTAGTATTAATATTGCTGTGGTATTTGTAGTATTATTATTTAAAATACGAACATCATATGGCAGTAATAATACCGTGGTATTATAAATTATCAGTTGTAGGATTAATACTGTAGTACTAATATTTGTGGTATTTATATCAAAATGTATTGTTCTGCTTAGTTGCAGATCACACTTCCTGTCAGGACAATTCAACATCCTGTGGGCGGAGCCAATTCAAGTCAATTGATTTCCACATCACTGGAATTGAATTCTAGCAAGGAATTCAAGTCCAGCAAAACGCCAACAAATTCAACTCCAGTCGATCAACTATATTGATAGCACGCTTTCCATTCCAATCAATCAATCTTACTTCAATACATGCCATTCAAACCGAGCCCTCTGGCTTGACAGGAAAGGAGGCGGGCACTTCCTGTCCAGCAGCCCCACTTCCTGTGCGTGCCATCCCACTCACCCAGGGCGGCAGCGGCAGGACGGCGGGCTCCTCGCAGAGCGCCAAGGACAAGTGGAGCAGGATGAAGAAGTAGACCAGGACTTGAGCCACTTTGTGGTTGTACAGCATATACAACCTGCCACATTTCAAAATAAAAGCACGTGAGCCCCTGCGCCAGTGGGGGGGGCAGACCGGGAGGCTCACCTGACGGCCTGCGGCGACGTGTCGAAGAAGATGTTTCTGTTGTACTGCGCGTCCGAGACGTACACGGCCGCCAGCTCGAAATCCTGAAAGAAAACGCCTCCTTCACTTTTCAAAATAAAAGCTTCGGTCACGTGACCAACTCAAACCAGGGAAAAGTCCAAAGTTTTACTGCAGTCATGTGGACGTGAACGCACCTCTTTGCTTTTTGCTGCGTTTGCGGTTTCCTTCCCTGCACACGCACGCGCCTCTCCACTGCTCGTGCCCGTCATCTCCTCGTCTTTGCCGACAACTCAACTTTCTTCTCCAAGTTGAGCCGCGGGAGCACCGGAGGAGGACCGGAGGAGGACCGGAGATAGACCGGAGGAGCACAGGGGATAGACCGGAGGAGGACCGGGGATAGACCGGAGGAGGACCGGAAGGGGAGCGAACGTTCCAGCAGCTTTCAGGCGCGTGAGCGAGACGCGGCCAACGTGAAGATGTTTCCTCTGCAGCTTGACTTCATCTCTGCTGCGTTCACGCTGCGTGGGAAATAAGAGCGCCAGGGGGAAGTGACGTCACTGTCATTGGTGAACCGTTGTAAAAAAAAATAATAATAATAAAATAAAAATCATGATTTTTACCTGTGCAACCTCATTATACTATTGGCTAAATGTTATATACATAAAAGTACGTTTTTCAATACTCGACCTGTTTTTAGTGCCTTTTAAAAAGAACTAGAAGTTAACTTTAAAACGCTTTCTACCTGTAACAACCCAAAAACTGTGAAAACGATGATCCATCCATCCATCCATTTTCTACCGCTTATTCCCTTTCGGGGTCACGGGGGGCGCTGGCGCCTATCTCAGCTACAATCGGGCAGAAGGCAGGGTACACCCTGGACAAGTCGCCACCTCATCGCAGGGCCAACACAGATAGACAGACAACATTCACACTCACATTCACACACTAGGGCCAATTTAGTGTTGATGCTGTGCTCTAAATGTGGATTATTTACGGAACTTGCTTTACACTTTTTTTTTTTTTTTTGGGGGGGGGGGGAGTTTGTTAGCATTTATTTTATTTAATTATCATGCCTTCACTTGTTTTATATCTGTATATTAACAAATATTGTAAATTTTTTATTTATTTTTAATTTTTATCGACATCCAGCATCAGACATTCCTATCCATTACATCATATTCACATACATCATATATCTGTTGTCTGCTCTACAGTAAATGACAAAATATATTTTTTGTTTATATCCCAACAATACCACTCCCCTAAAAAAAAAAAGAAAAACAGCAGAAAAACAAAGTAGTATTTTCAAATACATCAATTAAATAAAGAAAAAAAAAATAATGCATGATTAATAATAATAATCAAAAATAAAATTAAAGAATATAAACACATATATATATATATATATTGCATTTTCCTTTAATTGCTTTATGGAATTAACAAGCCCCTGGCGCTGCTGTTTTGTACTGTTTCTGTACTTGTTTTGATTAGTATTATTTCTTTGCTTGTATGTTAATATTGTGAATGTTGATTACTATAAACAAAGGTTTAAAAAAAATACAAATTATTTTACCAACCTCTTCTCACGAGGGTTTTATCCTCTCACATATTCCGGAGACACAACAAATGTTATTGTGGACGAGAAGAATGTTTTTGTTTGAAGGAAAACAGATTTATTTGGATCGCCTTGTTACTCAAATCAAACTTTCGCCTGAGTGGGTGTTTTCCGACTCACCCATCGTGTCAGCGAATGCAGCATGAGGTGTCACGTGGTCCCAAAAGTAGCACGTTTATTCATTTAAGGATACCAGCCTTGTCCCACGAGGAGTTTTACCTCTCACACGTTCCGCAAACATATATTTTACGTTAAATAGTAGACATAAAAACACTGATTGTAGACGAGAATAATGTTTTTGTTTGAAGGAAAATTGATTTATTTTGATCGTCTTGTTACTCGAAACAAACTTTCGCTAGAGTGGGTGCTTTCCGACTCATCCATCGTGTCAGTGAATGCAGCACAAGGTGTCACGTGATCCCAAAAGTAGAACGTTTATTCATTTAAGGATACCAGCCTCGTCCTACAAGGAGTTTTATCCCTCACACGTTCCGCAAACATATCTTTTACGTTGACTAGTAGACATAAAATGGCCTATTGTGGACGAGAAGAAGGGTTTTGTTTGAAGAAAAACTGATTTATTTTGATCATATGTTACGCGAATCAGACTTTCGCCCGAAAGGGTTCTTTCCGACTCAGTTATCGTGTCAGTGAATGCAGCACAAGGTGTCACGTGATCCCAGAAGAGAAGCAATCAGGTCCAAAAACAGCAAGCAGGTTGGCAATGATTTATGGATGAGATTGAAGATTTCATATAATCTGATATTATATATATATACATATGAATATAATCTCAGATTATATCAAGACATGGGAATTTGTTACATTAAAAAATCCGGGGATTTAGTATTGGAGAAAAAGAAAAGGAAGTAAGCAAAGTGCTGGCAACACGTTAGAAAGTGAGCAAGTGATAGAATGAGAATATCAAGTGGATGGAAAAGCAGAAGTCTCCTTCATAACAAGGCACGTGCTAAACGGACTGAAGAAGGGGAACAACTCTTCCAACTTTAGTCGCCTGGAGAGGAGCAGACACAAATCAAAGTCGAGTATTAAAATGGAAAAGAATACAAACAAAAAGAGATTTCCTCCTTCTGAGGTGTACTCTTCATCACAACAATACCTGCCTTCACAAAATCACTACATTTATTCCACATACCAATAGTTGGGTCCCCGTACCAAAATGTATTTCCATATTTTTCTAAATAAGTATGGAACCACAAAAAATGTCATTATTGTAACAAAAGATGTTTGTGTACATGAAACATATGTTTATTATTGTCATTTAGTCCTGAAATAAAATGTTGAACATACTAGACAACTTGTCTTTTAGTAGGAAGTAAACAAACATCCATCCATCCATTTTCTACTGCTTGTCCCATTCAGGGTCGCTGGGTGAGGCGGCTGGAGCCTATCTCAGCTGCATTTGGGCGGAAGGCGGCGTACACCCTGGACAAGTCGCCACCTCATCGCAGAGCCAACACAGATAGACACACAACATTCACACACTAGGGACCATTTAGTGTTGCCAATCAACCTATCCCCAGGTGCATGTCTTTGGAGGTGGGAGGGGCCTATCCCCAGGTGCATGTCTTTGGAGGTGGGAGGGGCCTATCCCCAGGTGCATGTCTTTGGAGGTGGGAGGGGCCTATCCCCAGGTGCATGTCTTTGGAAGTGGGAGGGGCCTATCCCCAGGTGCATGTCTTTGGAGGTGGAAGGGGCCTATCCCCAGGTGCACGTCTTTGGAGGTGGGAGGGGCCTATCCCCAGGTGCATGTCTTTGGAGGTGGGAGGGGCCTATCCCCAGGTGCATGTCTTTGGAAGTGGGAGGGGCCTATCCCCAGGTGCATGTCTTTGGAGGTGGGAGGGGCCCATCCCCAGGTGCATGTCTTTGGAGGTGGGAGGGGCCTATCCCCAGGTGCTTGTCTTTTGGGGTGAATAGACTGCAAAGACAACAAAAAATAACATTCAAACTGAGAAACTTTGTTATTTTTTGCAAATATTAGCTCATTTGGAATTTGATGCCTGCAACATGTTTCCAAAAAGCTGGCACAAGTGGCAAAAAAGAGTGAGAAAGTTGAGGAATGCTCATCAAAGACTTATTGGGAACATCCCACAGGTGAACAGGCTAATTGGGAACAGGTGGGTGCCATGATTGGCTATAAAAGCAGCTCCCATGAAATGCTCACTCATTCACAAACAAGGACGGGGCGAGGGTCACCACTTTGTCAACAAATGCCTGAGCAAATTGTTTAAGGACAACATTTCTCAAGCAGCTATTGCAAGGAATTTAGGGATTTCACCCATAATATCATCAAAAGGTTGAGAGAATCTGGAGAAATAACTGCACGTAAGCCATGATATTACGCACCTTCCACCCTCAGGCGCTACTGCATCCAAAAGCCACATCGGTGTGTAAAGGATATCACCACATGGGCTCAGGAACACTTCAGAAAACCACTGTCAGTAACTACAGTTGGTCGCTACATCTGTAAGTGCAAGTTAAAACTCTACTATGCAAAGCCAAAGCCATTTATCAACAACACCCAGAAACACTTCGCTGGGCCCGAGCTCATCTAAGATGGACTGATGCAAAGTGGAAAAGTGTTCTGTGGTCTGACGAGTCAACATTTCACATTATATTTGGAAACTGTGGACGTGGTGTCCTCCGGAACAAAGAGGAAAATAACCATCTGGATTGTTATAGGCGCAAAGTGTAAAAGCCAGCATTTGTGATGGTATGGGGGTGTATTAGTGGCCAGGGCATGGGTAACTTACACATCTGTGTAAGCTTTTGGAGCAACATATGCTGTTATCATGGACGCCCCTGCTTATTTCAGCAGGACGATGCCAAGCCAGGTGTTACAACAGTGTGGCTTCATAATAAAAGACTGCGGGTACTAGACTGGCCTGCCTGTAGTCCAGACATTGAAAATGTGTGAAGACTAAAATATAAGGCAGGAGACTGTTGAACAACTTAAACTGTACATCAAGCAAGAATGGGAAAGAATTCCACTTAAAAAATGTGTCTCCTCAGTTCCCAAACCTGCACTGAGTGTTGTTTAAAGGAAAGGCCATGTAACACACTGGTAAAAATGCTTTTTTGGCAATGTGTTGCTGCCAGTACATTCTAACTTCCTCATTATTTGCAAAAATAACAAAGTTTCTGAGTGTGAAGATGAAATATCTTGTCTTTGCAGTCTATTCAATTGAATATAAGTTGAAAAGGATTTGTTGTTTTCTCTTTTTATTTAACATTTACACATGTAGCAGCTTCCAATACTGACACAGGACCATAAATTATCAGGATGCATTTCCATAATACAAACAAGGTGGAGTTAAAAAAAAATAATAATAAAAGCTACAAAAATGGCAGCCCGATGTGACTAAAAATAGATGTCAAACTGTCTTCACAATAAAAGGGCTGCTCCATCCTTGTTAACAAAATAAAGGTCACGGTGAAACTAGCGCTTACAAGTTAGCAAGCTATGGAGTTAGCCTGAGTTAACCAACTCAAAGTACAGTATGTTCTACATATGGTGAATGTTCATATTCATCTTGGAGAGAGCAAACCTCCAAGTTGAAGTAAACAGTGGTAGTTCAGTTTGAGCACAAAACAAGAAAAGGCCCCTTAGTTTGATACTGGCAGGTGGATAGGATCATGTAGGAAAGAGGCACTAATTAGGACTTCGGAATGCAAAAGTGATAATATTAACCTTGAGAAGAGACTATTTGTCTAGCTCAACGCCAACATTGAAATTATGACTCAAAGCAGTTGTTTAGCAGACACTTACACAAGAACATCCTCTTTTATGGTCAGGATGTGCTGTCCTGACTTAGCACACACAGAGACAGGAGTCAGGAACATAAGACTGCTGGGTTGGCTTCTCTGGTTTAGGACTCTGGTATCTTTTTTGACCTAGGCGCCTCCAGGGAACTGCAGTCCTGTATAATAACGCTCGCTTGTAATAAAGCCACGTTGGCTCCAGTGAAGCGTCTCCGACGTCTGTTTGGATTCCGCCGTGTCGTCCTTCTGTCCAGACGAGGACGACACCACCACAAATACACTTCACCTGCAGTCTCTTGGTGTCAAAAGTATAAGAAGGATGATGGAAGTTGGACCAAGAAGAAGATCAAATCAACCACTTACCCCTTTAATAAATATATATGTATACATTTAAATATAAATATATATTTATCAATCCAAATAGGAGATCATCATTTGCTGTCCACTTTTACCCATTTAGGTCCCTCATTGAAAGACATAGTTTTCACTCTCGTCAACATGTTGTACAAATTTTTTTTTTGATTGATTGAAACTTTTATTAGTAGATTGCACAGTACAGTACATATTCCGTACAATTGACTAAATGGTACACCCGAAAAAGTTTTTCAACTTGTTTAAGTCGGGGTCCACCTCCATCAATTAACCACAAATACTGAAGGTTTTGGGTGTGTCGATACTTCTCAGCCAGTAATTAATGCAAGAGACATCATTCAGTCTTTTTGCAGAGTTGATTCAAAGATGAAGTGTGCAAATATACTGACTTCAATGCACGATGGCGGTGTCAATATTGGATATATGCAGTTGCACGTTAAACCACTAGATGGCGGCAGATGACACCACTACAAATGCATGGATTCTTCAGGGTTATTTACCTAAAAACAAACGCAAAAATAAATGCCGATAACATCTATCCATCCATTTTACCGCTGTCGCTATGTCGAGAGCCCATCCCAGCTTCACTCGGGCATGAGTGCATGTGTTTGGAGGTGGGAGAACCCAGAGAGAACCCCAGCAGTGCACATGCAAACTCCGGAATCGGACCCGGGATTTTCTTTCTGTGAGGCATACAGTTGTGATCAAAATTATTCAACCGCCACACAATTTTGTTGTTTTAGCAAGTCGGACATTTATTCCGTATTTTGTTTATAGTCATATCAAATAAAGATGCATTAAATAGACAAATGCAACCTGAATTACAACATTATATTTTGTAACATACCAAACAGTGTCATTTCTCTTAATATCTCATTGACAAAATTATTCCACCCCTTGAAGATCATAACTCTTAAGAACAGAATTTGAATAAGGTCTTTTCAATCAGGTGTTGAAAACACCTGTAGATGTGATTAGAACCATAACGAGCAACAATTAAACCGATTGAAAAAGACTGTGACGCTCAGCTTCTTGCAGATGGGCAATGGTGCATTTGGAACATGGTGAAGTCCAGGGAGTGGTCAAAGAAGTCAAGAGAGGAGGTCATTTCTCTTCATAAGAAAGGATATGGATATAAGAAAATAGCAAATACATTACACATTTCAAGAGACACAGTTGAGAGCATAATTTGCAAGTTTAAAGCTAAAGGCACAGTGGAAACTACCTGGGCGTGGTAGAAAGAGGATGCTGTGTGCAACTGCTGTCCGGTATTTGAAGCGTACAGTGGTGAAAAACCCCCGGGTAACAGCTGAGGAACTACAACAGGACATTGCAGAGGGGGGAACGCAGGTTTCGTCCCAGACAATAAGGCGCGCACTACGAGATGAAGGGCTCCATGCCAGAACTCCCAGGCGCACCCCACTTCTGACTACCAGGCACAGGAAAAATAGACTCCAGTATGCCAAAAATCATCTGGACAAACCCCAAAGGTTTTGGGAAACTGTTCTATGGAGTGATGAGACAAAAGTGGAAATCTTTGGGCCTATGGATCAACGTTATGTCTGGAGGAGAAAAAATGAAGCTTACAAAGAGAAGAACACCTTGCCTACTGTTAAGCATGGTGGGGGGTCAATCATGCTCTGGGGCTGTTTCTCTGCCTCAGGTACCGGGAATCTCCAGCGCGTTCAAGGCATTATCAATTCTATTTCCTAGCAGGATATATTAGCTGCAAACGTCATGAAGTCAGTGAGGAAGCTGAGGCTTGGGAGACGTTGGACCTTCTAACAGGACAAGGATCCCAAGCATACCTCCAAATCAACATCAGAGTGGTTGCAGAAGAAGGGCTGGAAGACTCTGGAGTGGCCTTCACAGTGGCCAGACCTAAATCCTCTAGAAAAGCTGTGGTGGGACTTGAAGAAGGCAGTTGCAGCACGCAAGCCCAAGAATATGAATGAACTGGAGGCCTTTGCCCAAGAGGAATGGGCTAAAATACCTGTAGATGCTTGCAAGAAGCTTGTGTCCGCTTATGTATCACCTTTGAAGGATGTCATTACTGCCAAAGGGTGTTCTACTAAGTACTAAAGATGCATGGAACTAGGGGCTTGAATCATTTTGTCAATGAGATATTGAGAAAAAAAACCCTTTTTGCTATTTTGTAAAATACAGTGTCACAATTTAAGTTGCATTTGTCTATTTGACACATCTTTATTTGATATGACTATAAACAAAATACGGAATAAATGTCCAACTTGCTAAAACACATAAATTGTGTGGGGGTTGAATCATTTTGATGACAACTGTAAGGACTAACCTCTGCCCGACCAGGCTGGCCTCATCTCAAATGTTCCACTTTGCAACAGTTTTGGTTGGAAATATTGCATACCGTAATTTGTGTTTTCTCCACAATAAAAAAAAAAGTTTACCTATTAGACAAAAACTGCTCGGACAGCTGCTGAAATATTTGAAGCCTTTAAAGTAAAACAAAAACAAAAAAACAATCAATAAGTCAATAAATATATGTCTTATTTATAACACTTTTATAAGTTTGTCCGTTTTACATCCAAAATCTAGGGTGTCATTGATCAAAAGCAATATTGCTTCAAAATCAGCCTTGTTATGAATCATTGACCAATTACAGGCTTTAATGACTTCACATGCTTCACAGTAGGTATGGTGTTCTTGGGATGCAACTCAGTATTCTTCTTCCTCCAAACACGACGAGTTGAGTTTATACCAAAAAGTTCTATTTTGGTTTCATCTGACCACATGACATTCTCCCAATCCTCTGCTGTATCATCCATGTATCCATTTTGGTATAAACTCAACTAGTGGTGTTTGGAGGAAGAAGAATACTGAGTTGCATCCCAAGAACACCACACCTACTGTGAAGCATGGGGGTGGAAACATCATGCTTTGGGGCTGTTTTTCTGCTAAGGGGACAGGACGATTGATCCGTGTTAAGGAAAGAATGAATGGGGCCATGTATCGTGAGATTTTGAGCCAAAACCTCCTTCCATCAGTGAGAGCTTTGAATGCTCGACCAAATACTTATTTTCCACCATAATTTACAAATAAATTCTTTAAAATTCCTACAATGTGAATTCCTGGATTTTTTTCACATTCTGTCTCTCACAGTTGAAGTGTACCTATGATGAAAATTACAGACCTCTGTCATCATTGTAAGTGGGAGAACTTGCACAATCGCTGGCTGACTAAATACTTTTTTGCCCTACTGTACTTTGATATTAGCTCAGCTGTCACCTCATCAAGTCCTTGATATTTTTGAGGCTCTTGATTGCTCTGGCAACCTCAGTCTCGGATACCTCATCTGAAGTGCCGTTGAGAGCTGGATCGGTTGTTTCCTTGTCAAAAGTGAAGAGCATGGGCGGAGTTGGCTGGTTGAGAACTTCTTTGAAATGCTCCACCCATCTTGCCTCCTGCTCTCCGTCAGTCAGAAGTGCTCCACCATCCTTGTTCTTGACTTGTACACCAGAGCCACCCCTGGAGGTGCTTAACTCCCGCACAATCCTGTCCAGGGTTTTTGTGTTCTTCTTCTCCGCTGCATCCTGTGCCTCCCTTGCCTTTTCCTCCAGCCAACACCCTTTGACCTTTGCAACTCTTTTCCACTTCCCTGTCAGATCTTGAAGATTATTTCACTCGCAAATAGCTTTCCCCCTCATGTCAGGGCTCTGTTGTCCGTCCCTGTGTATGTCTTACTTTAATACCGAACAAATTACTACACTATGTTCCAAATGGTTATGCAAAGTACATTTTACTCAAATGTTCATAAATAATTGATGCAAATGTAAATTTGTATAATTTTCAAGTCATCAGCCGTTAGAGGATAGTGAGATGGACAGGCGGATCGGTGCGGCGTCTTCAGTAATGCGGACGCTGTATCGATCCGTTGTGGTGAAGAAGGAGCTGAGCCGGAAGGCAAAGCTCTCAATTTACCGGTCGATCTACATTCCCATCCTCACCTATGGTCATGAGCTTTGGGTCATGACCGAAAGGACAAGATCACGGGTACAAGCGGCCCGAATGATTTCGGGTCTCTCACTTAGAGATAGGGTGAGAAGCTCTGCCATCCGGGAGGAGCTTAAAGTACAGCTGCTGCTCCTCCACATGGAGAGGAGCCAGATGAGGTGGTTCGGGCATCTGGTCAGGATGCCCCCTGAACGCCTCCCTAGGGAGGTTTTTAGGGCACGTCCAACCAGTAGGAGGCCACGGGGAAGACCCAAGACACATTGGGAAGACTATGTCTCCCGGTTGGCCTGGGAACACCTCGGGATCCCCTGGGAGGAGCTGGACGAGGTGGCTGGGGAGAGGGAAGTCTGGGCTTCCCTGCTTAGGGTGCTGCCCCCGCGACCAGACCTTGGATAAGTGAAGAAGATGGCTGGATGGATGGATGGATGGATGGAGCAGTTAGTTTGATTCAAATTTCATTGAACATCTCAGGAAACGCTAGCGGTATTTTTACAATAAATAACTCAAAGTCCACTGTTCCACATGAACAAGCATAACAGTGTCTCAGGGCGTTTTATAGGCTGTAAAGAACTCAGACCATTTAATTAAAATATTTTCTAAGGAAATATACCTTTTGATGAAACAGGCTGAGTTCCGTGTGAATATAGGACTGCTTGCTTGGTACATTTCCGGGAGAGGACGGAGTTTCTCTCCTCTTATGCCCGTAGCAGCCAGTGCCTCAGTGGTGTTCTTTGCAGCATGAGATGGATAATTGTCATGCATGAAGATGAGATTTTGTCAGTTCTTCTTTTAGTACCATGGAAGTCAGAACGTCTACAGAAGATGTCATTTTCACACACTCAGGGACCCTAAAGGGGAAGTCAGCTGTGTAATTCTTCAACCCTCCGGCACTTAGCTTTGTATGGACTCATTGATCGTTTACAAAGTGAGTTTGGAGAGGAAGTGACGGCAGAAAGAAAACAACAAAATAAAGCTCACAGCTAACCAATGGAAATAGAAAGGTAGCTTGTGGAAGTCACACATGAATTCCTTAAGAGAAAATGATGGCACGACATCTTGCCAAAGTCCGCCCGGATTAGCTGGGATGCTACCTAGCCAAAAACTTTGTCCATTTGTCAAATGAGAGACAACGAGAAGGCGGGCTCCCGTGGATGTGATTAAAACGGTAGCATGTGCTTTATCTTACCTGGGTGTCGAGGAAAACGGCGAATGCATTTGGACCGGCAAAGCAGACTGTACCAGTTGTTGTCCGCCATGTATGTCGCGGACTCAAGGTGTAGGTTCAGAGTATATCAAGTCAGCAAAAAGTAATGGACGATGAAGGAGAAGATGAGGATTGTCCTGACCAGATATCTATATCCCCAGTTTGATTGATGTCAAATGTTCTTTATCACATTGTTTAGGTGTGATTGATGTATGATGTCTCAGCAACGATTGACTACAATAGTCACACTGGATTCCAAGTCATTAGAATAGCACAACACTGGATATTGTTCACATAAGTTCCATTGAAGAAGTTGCACACAAAGCAACACTGGAGGTGACTATGACCTGCGCATGCGTACTAGGTCGCGTTGCGCCGGCTGACGGAAGAGGGAGGGGGTCTTCAACGCCATTGTTGTGTGTGTGGACAAGGATAAGGTTAGGTGGGATTTACCCTGGATAACCTTAGGGTAAACAGGGCCTGAGTAAGGAGGATGAATGAAAGCCACGCCTCACCTATGGGGGTGGGGTGAGGTAACTCTGCACCAACTTCCACTCGGCATTTTGGAGGAAAACCACAACAAGAGTGTCAAATAATTTTTACAAATCCTATGAAGCCCGGCCACTGACTTCATTCTCCTACTGACCAGTAGAATCTTTCAACACTGTCAACTGTTAAGTTGCCTCCCAGTGGACAAAGCCCGCAACAACAACTACTCCACTAGTTTAAGCATCATCTGTCTGGAGCTCCCAGCATGCATCTGTGAAAGTCAAGACCAGCACAAGTGGAAGTTTAAAGGACAAACTGTGACATTTAATCATTATTTCATCAAAGCAGCTTGTCTCTACGGCAACAAACTCAAAAGCAAGCGACATCTTTGGTCCACTTCCTTCTACGTGATCACATGACCACACACTCTATAGTTTATTTTCACAAATCATGTGATCGTGTCGCACGTGGGGCGGGATCCAAGGCCATGATGTCAGCAGGAGGCGGAGTTTCCCTGAATAAATTAAATGTACTCATCCTCATACACCTGTACAAGGCAGGTAGCAGGTCTGGGGAGGGTGGGGGCGGTCCCCACCTGCTGGTCACTTCCTGTTACCGCTTCTCCTTCAGCAGCAGGCGGAAGTTGTGCAGCTGATGGATGCTAGTGGACAACCTGGCACGCAAACACACACATCGGCTTTCTAGTAGTCGTTGTGGTTGGGCGAAGAGGCGTGGCCTACCTGGCGAAGCCGTTGAGCAAGGCGACCACCTCGTGGCGAGTGAGCTGGAAGCCTTTGGAGGGGAAATGTTCCGGAAGGTTCTTGATCTGCTTCTCGGAGAAGAGGATCTTGAGGGCGGTACCCAGACCTTGCGTCTGCAGTCACATGACCACAACATAAAGTCAGCTCACAGGCAAGGTGCGATGCAGCCAGGGGGCGGAGTCAGGACAAGGACACACACCTGCAGCTTTCCCCAAAGACGACATTTACTGCAACCGACACAATCCATAATCCTGGAAATGTTCTTGAAGTGCAGCCGGAATTCTTCCTGCAACGATGACATCATCATCATCATCGAATGCAAGCAATAAGACGTGATCAGCTGATGATGTCATCAATCACCTGATCGTGTGCATCAGAAATGTATTTACTTTTACACGTTTATGTTTGCATTTTGGAATCAATTATACATATATTGATATCATACATTATTTAAAAATATGACTAATACACATCGATACTTACACTAACATACGTTATTAAGTACATATGTATACACACACATATGTAATATTAATTATACACACAGACATATATACACACACATATATACAGGACTGTCTCAGAATATTAGAATATTGTGATAAAGTCCTTTATTTTCTGTAATGTAACTAAAAACATGAAAATGTCATACATTCTGGATTCATTACACATCAACTGAAATATTGCAAGCCTTTTATTATTTTAATATTGATGATTATGGCATACAGCTTAAGAAAACTCAAAAATCCTATCTCAAAAAATTTGAATATTTCCTCAGACCAAGTAAAAAAAAAAGATTTATAACAGCAAAACAAAATCAAACCTTTGAAAATGTCAATTAATGCACTCAGTACTTGGTTGGGAATCCTTTTGCACAGATTACTGCATCAATGCGGCGTGGCATGGAGGCAATCGGCCTGTGGCATTGCTGAGGTGTTATGGATGCCCAGGATGCTTCAATAGCGGCCTTCAGCTCATTTGCATTATTGGGTCTAGTGTCTCTCAGCTTCTTCTTTACAATACCCCACAAATTCACTATGGGGTTCAGGTCAGGAGAGTTGGCAGGCCAATGGAGGACAGTAATGCCATGGTCAGTACAACAGTTACTGCTGGTTTTGACACTTTGGGCAGGTGCCAGATCATGCTGGAAAATGTATTCATCATCTCCATAGAGCTTTACAACAGATGGAAGCATGTACACAGCTGCATTGTTGCTGGCTCAGCTTTGGGTTTGGAATTGGATTGCATTGTTATGGTATTGCTGTGTAGTGGTTTGTTGGTTTAATAAAAAAAAAAAAATATATATATACATAATATATATATATTTTTTTTAAATCGATTTTAAAAAAAATGAGAATTGATTCTGAATCGCACAACGTGAGAATCGCGATTCGTATTCGAATCGATTTTTTCCCACACCCCTAATATAGAGTATATATTTATATACATACATATAAACACACACACACACACACACACACACACACACACACACACACACACACACACACACACACACACATATATATATATAAATATATATATATATATATGTATGTATGTATGTATATATATTCAAGTAGATATCTATGCAATAACACAATACATCGATTGTTGTATACATAAAAAAAATAAATCAATATAATCAATATGTACAAAATATATCAATTCAAATGCTGTAAAAGTAAATATTATCTTTGCATATCACAAAGAAATGGAAGTGTACTTTGTAGAGTACTGTGTGTTTTTACCTTCAGACTCTTGGCTTCCTTCTGGTGCCCAGCAAACATGGACTTCTCATCAAAGTGCATGGGGAAAGTTCTGGGAAGAGACAGGAAGTCAGCTGTGTGGCGGCGATGGCGACAGGAGGCGTGGCTTACTTGAGCTCGTTGAAGAAGTGCAGCAGCTGCTCTTTGGTTGCGGCGTCCTCCTGAGCGTTGCCCGTGTACAAGTTCACCACCGCGCGCTCGAAGTACGCCGCCACCTTGTAGAGCGCGCGCAGTTCTATCAGGTACAGGAAGTAGAGGTTCTTCAGGCGCCGCGTGCCCTCGCCTTTTGTCTCCGCCGTGTCGAAGCGGCGACGGAACTCCTCCACGTTGGGGCCCCACACGGAGTGGCCCCACCCCTCTGCGTGCACACACACACACACACACACACACACACACACACACACACACACACACACACACACACACACACACACACACACACACACACAGTGAAGGATTAGGCATGTGCAGGTGGCGGGGGCAGGGGTGTAGTGGTTACCGTCCAGCAGGTACTCGGCACTCAGGTGGATGTTGATGCTGCTGTGCAGGCCTGAGATGAGGCGGTAGAACACTCTCTTCTCCAAACACAAGCCTGCCAGCAGAAGCATGAGTCAGTAGACAAGCAGGAAGCAGGAAGCAGGAAACAGGAAACAGCAGCATGCTACCTTCCAGCCAGTCGTAGAAGCCCTCGCCTGGAACGACATCACACTTTGACCTCTGACACACAAGCATGTGACCGTCACCTGACCTCTACTCACCATCCTCGTCTCCTGAAACAAACAACAACAAGCCCATGACTTGGTGACAGCACAAGTCAAGCAGCAGGTGGCGCTGTGCTCAACGTGACCGCTCCATATGAAGCCACGCCCCCAGGGATGTGATGTCACGAGGCATCAGGCTGACCAATGAGAAGAGAGTGCATGGACAGGGCTGAAATGACTCACCTCTGCTGGGGACCAGCGGGTTCAAAGGTCGGTACACAGACCTGGGCCTGCAAAGACATGTGAGGTGTCATGTGACAATATGGGGGGGGGGTGTCAAGGGGGCGTGGTCACTGACTTGAAGCAGTTCTCCTCGTAGATGCTGTTCCACACCCTCCAGGCCGACGGCCCCTTGTAGCCCGTGTAGCGCTCCGGGTTGAGCATCAGGTCCACGTACTCGGCGTCAGGACACGTCTCGTCTGAAAGGAAAGGGTCAGCAGAGCATACGCCTACCTGAGGGGGCGCCACTGAGCAAAGTGCTCCTCCTACTCACCGTCCAGCTCGCAGAAATGATCCTGAGCGTCGTCGTGTCTCGCCCAGTCAGCAAACGCCTCTTTGCTTTGATTACTGCAAATACACAGCACTACTTTCACTAGTACCATGTACAAGTACACAGCACTACTTTCACTAGTAACATGTACAAGTACACAACACTACTTTCAATAGTAACATGTACAAGTACACAGCACTACTTTCACTAGTAAAATGTACAAGTACACAGCACTACTTTCACTGGTAATATGTACAAGTACACAGCACTACTTTCACTAGTAACATGTACAAGTACACAACACTACTTTCACTAGTAACATGTACAAGTACACAGCAATACTTTCACTAGTACCATGTACAAGTACACAGCACTACTTTCACCAGTAACATGTACAAGTACACAGCACTACTTTCACTAGTAACATGTACAAGTACACAGCACTACTTTCACTAGTAACATGTACAAGTACACAGCACTACTTTCACTAGTAACATGTACAAGTACACAGCACTACTTTCAATAGTAACATGTACAAGTACATAACACTACTTTCAATAGTAACATGTACAAGTACCCAGCACTACTTTCACTAGTAAAATGTACAAGTACACAGCACTACTTTCACTGGTCATATGTACAAGTACACAGCACTACTTTCACTAGTAACATGTACAAGTACACAATACTACTTTTACTAGTAACATGTACAAGTACACACCAATACTTTCACTAGTACCATGTACAAGTACACAGCACTGCTTTCACTAGTAACATGTACAAGTACACAGCACTACTTTCACTAGTACCAAGTACAAGTACACATCACTACTTTCACTAGTAACATGTACAAGTACACAGCACTACTTTCACTAGTAACATGTACAAGTACACAACACTACTTTCAATAGTAACATGTACAAGTACACAGCACTACTTTCACTAGTAAAATGTACAAGTACACAGCACTACTTTCACTGGTAATATGTACAAGTACACAGCACTACTTTCACTAGTAACATGTACAAGTACACAACACTACTTTCACTAGTAACATGTACAAGTACACAGCAATACTTTCACTAGTAACATGACAAGTACACAACACTACTTTCACTAGTAACGTACAAGTATACAGCACTACTTTAACTAGTAACATGTACAAGTACACAGCACTACTTCCTCTAGTAACATGTACAAGTACACAGCACTACTTTAACTAGTAACATGTACAGGTACACAGCACTACTTTCACTAGTAACATGTACAAGTACACAGCACTACTTTCACTAGTAATATGTACAGGTACACAGCACTACTTTAACTAGTAACATGTACAAGTACACAGCACTACTTTCACTAGTAACATGTACAAGTACACAGCACTACTTTCACTGGTAATATGTACAAGTACACAGCACTACTTTCACTAGTAACATGTACAAGTACACATCACTACTTTCACTTGTAACATGTACAAGTACACAGCAATACTTTCACTAGTAACATGACAAGTACACAACACTACTTTCACTAGTAACGTACAAGTATACAGCACTACCTTAACTAGTAACATGTACAGGTACACAGCCCTACTTCCTCTAGTAACATGTACAAGTACACAGCACTACATTAACTAGTATCATGTACAGGTACACAGCACTACTTTCACTAGTAACATGTACAGGTACACAGCACTACTTTAACTAGTAACATGTACAAGTACACAGCACTACTTTCACTAGTAACATGTACAAGTACACAGCACTACTTTCACTAGTAACATGTACAATTACACAGCACTACTTTCACTAGTAACATGTACAAGTACACAACACTACTTTCAATAGTAACATGTACAAGTACACAACGCTACTTTCACTAGTAACATGTACAAGTACACAGCACTACTTTCACTGGTAATATGTACAAGTATACAGCACTACTTTCACTAGTAACATGTACAAGTACACAGCAATACTTTCACTAGTAACATGACAAGTACACAACACTACTTTCACTAGTAACATGTAGAAGTATACAGCACTACCTTAACTAGTAACATGTACAGGTACACAGCACTACTTCCTCTAGTAACATGTACAAGTACACAGAACTACTTTAACTAGTAACATGTACAGGAACACAGCACTACTTTCACTAGTAACATGTACAAGTACACAGCACTACTTTAACTAAAAACATGTACAGGTACACAGCACTACTTTAACTAGTAACATGTACAAGTACACAGCACTACTTTCACTAGTAACATGTACAGGTACACAACACTACTTTCACTAGTAAGATGTACAAGTACACACCACTACTTTAACTAGTAACATGTACAAGTACACAGCACTACTTTCACTAGTAACATGTACAAAAACACAACACTACTTTCACTAGTAACATGTACAAGTACACAGCACTACTTTCACTAGTAACATGTACAAGTACACAACACTACTTCCACTAGTAACATGTACAAGTACAGAGCACTACTTTCACTAGTAACATGTACAAGTACACAGCACTACTTTAACTAGTAACATGTACAAGTACACAGCACTACTTTAACTAGTAACATGTACAGGTACACAGCAATACTTTCACTAGTAACATGTACATGTACACAACACTACTTTCACTAGTAACATGTACAAGTACACAACAATACTTTCACTAGTAACATGTACAAGTACACAACACTACTTTCACTAGTAATATGTACAAGTACACAGCACTACTTTCACTAGTAACATGTACAACTACACAGCACTACTTTAACTAGTAACATGTACAGGTACACAGCACTACTTTCACTAGTAACATGTACAAGTAAACAGCACTACTTTCACTAGTAACATGTACAAGTACACAACACTACTTTCACTAGTAACATGTACAAGTACACAACACTACTTCCACTAGTAACATGTACAAGTACAAAGCACTACTTTCACTAGTTACATGTACTAGTATACAGCACTACTTTAACTAGTAACATCTACAGGTACACAGCACTACTTTCACTAGTAACATGTACAAGTACACAGCACTACTTTAACTAAAAACATGTAAAGGTACACAGCACTACTTTTACTAGTAACATGTACATGTACACAACACTACTTTCACTAGTAACATGTACAAGTACACAACAATACTTTCACTAGTAACATGTACAAGTACACAACACTACTTTAACTAGTAACATGTACAGGTACACAGCACTACTTTCACTAGTAACATGTACAAGTACACAACACTACTTCCACTAGTAACATGTACATATACACAGCACTACTTTCACTAGTAACATGTACAAGTACACAACAATACTTTCACTAGTAACATGTACAAGTACACAACACTACTTTCACTAGTAACATGTACAAGTACACAGCACTACTTTCACTAGTAACACGTACAAGTACACAGCACTACCTTAACTAGTAACATGTAGAGGTACACAGCACTACTTCCTCTAGTAACATGTACAAGTACACAGCACTACTTTAACTAATAACATGTACAGGTACACAGCACTACTTTCAATATTAACATGTACAAGTACACAGCACTACTTTGACTAGTAAGATGTACAAGTACACAACACTACTTCCACTAGTAACATGTACAAGTACACAGGACTACTTTCACTAGTAACATGTACAGGTACACAGCACTACTTTCACTAGTAACATGTACAAGTACACAGCACTACTTTAAATAGTAACATGTACAGGTACACAGCACTACTTTTACTAGTAACATGTACAAGTACACAACACTACTTCCACTAGTAACATGTACAAGTACACAGCACTACTTTCACTAGTAACATGTACAGGTACACAGCACTACTTTCACAATTAACATGTACAGGTACACAGCACTACTTTTACTAGTAACATGTACAAGTACACAACACTACTTCCACTAGTAACATGTACAAGGACACAGCATTACTTTCACTAGTAACATGTACAGATACACAACACTGCTTTCACTAGTAACATGTACAGGCACACAGCACTACTTTCACTAGTAACATGTACAAGTACACAGCACTACTTTCACTAGTAACATGTACAGGTACACAGCTCCACTTTAACTAGTAACATGTATAGGTACATAACACTACGTTCACTAGTAAGATGTACAGGTACATAACACTACGTTCACTAGTAACATGTACAAGTACACAACACTACTTTCATTAGTAACATGTACAAGTACACAGTACTACTTTCACTAGTAACATGTACAAGTACGCAGCACTACTTTCACTAGTAAAATGTACAAGTACACAGCACTACTTTCACTAGTAACATGTACAGGTACACAGCTCTACTTTAACTAGTAACATGTACAGGTACAAAACACTACGTTCACTAGTAACATGTACAGGTACATAACACTACGTTCACTAGTAACATGTACAAGTACACAACACTACTTTCATTAGTAACATGTACAAGTACACAGTACTACTTTCACTAGTAAAATGTACATGTACACAACACTACTTTCACTAGTAACATGTACAAGTACACAACACTACTTTCACTAGTAACATGTACAAGTACACAACACTACTTTCACTAGTAATATGTACAAGTACACAGCACTACTTTCACTAGTAACATGTACAAGTACACAGCACTACCTTAACTAGTAACATGTACAGGTACACAGCACTACTTCCTCTAGTAACATGTACAAGTACACAGCACTACTTTAACTAGTAATATGTACAGGTACACAGCACTACTTTTACTAGTAAGATGTACAAGTACACAACACTACTTCCACTAGTAACATGTACAATTACCCAGCACTACTTTCACTAGTAACATGTACAGGTACACAGCACTACTTTCACTAGTAACATGTACAAGTACACAGCACTACTTTAAATAGTAACATGTACAGGTACACAGCACTACTTTTACTAGTAACATGTACAAGTACACAACACTACTTCCACTAGTAACATGTACAAGTACACAGCACTACTTTCACAGCACTACTTTCACGATTAACATGTACAGGTACACGGCACTACTTTTACTAGTAACATGTACAAGTACACAACACTACTTCCACTAGTAACATGTACAAGGACACAGCATTACTTTCACTAGTAACATGTACAGATACACAACACTACTTTCACCAGTAACATGTACAGGCACACAGCACTACTTTCACTAGTAACATGTACAAGTACACAACACTACTTTCACTAGTAACATGTACAGGTACACAGCTCCACTTTAACTAGTAACATGTACAGGTACATAACACTACGTTCACTAGTAACATGTACAGGTACATAACACTACGTTCACTAGTAACATGTACAAGTACACAACACTACTTTCATTAGTAACATGTACGAGTACACAGTACTACTTTTACTAGTAAAATGTATAAGAACACAGCACTACTTTCACTAGTAACATGTACAGGTACACATCACTACTTTCACTAGTAACATGTACAGGTACACAGCACTACTTTCACTAGTAACATGTACAGGTACACAGCACTACTTTCACTAGTAACATGGACAAGTACACAGCACTACTGTCACTAGTAACATGCAAAAGTACACAACACTACTTCCACTAGTAACATGTACAAGTACACAACACTACTTTTACTAGTAACAAGGATAATTACATAACACTACTTTCACGAGTAACATGTAAAAGTACACAACACTACTTTCACTAGTAACATGTATGTACACAGCACTACTTTTACTAGTAACATGTACAAGTACATAGCACTACATTCACTAGTAACATGTACGTACACAGCACTACTTTCACTAGTAACATGTACAGGTACACAGCACTACTTTCACTAGTAACATGTACAGGTACATAACACTATGTTCACTAGTAACATGTACAGGTACATAACACTACTTTCACTAGTAACATGTACAGGTACACAGCACTACTTTCACTAGTAACATGTACAGGTACACAGCACTACTTTCACTAGTAACATGGACAAGTACACAGCACTACTGTCACTAGTAACATGCAAAAGTACACAACACTACTTCCACTAGTAACATGTACAAGTACACAACACTACTTTTACTAGTAACAAGGATAATTACATAACACTACTTTCACGAGTAACATGTAAAAGTACACAACACTACTTTCACTAGTAACATGTACGTACACAGCACTACTTTTACTAGTAACATGTACAAGTACACAGCACTACATTCACTAGTAACATGTACGTACACAGCACTACTTTCACTAGTAACATGTACAGGTACACAGCACTACTTTCACTAGTAACATGTACAGGTACGTAACACTATGTTCACTAGTAACATGTACAGGTACATAACACTACATTCACTAGTAACATGTACAAGTACACAACACTACTTTCATTTGTAACATGTACAAGTACACAGTACTACTTTCACTAGTAAAATGTACAAGTACACAGCATTACTTTTACTAGTAACATGTACAGGTACACAGCACTACTTTCACTAGTAACATGTACAAGTACACAACACTACTTCCACTAGTAACATGTACAAGTACACAGCACTACTTTAACTAGTAACATGTACAAGTACGCAGCACTACTTTCACTAGTAACATGTACAGGTACACAGCTCTACTTTAACTAGTAACATGTACAGGTACATAACACTACGTTCACTAGTAACATGTACAGGTACATAACACTACGTTCACTAGTAACATGTACAAGTACACAACACTACTTTCATTAGTAACATGTACAAGTACACAGTACTACTTTCACTAGTAAAATGTACAAGTACACAGCACTACTTTTACTAGTAACATGTACAAGTACGCAGCACTACTTTCACTAGTAAAATGTACAAGTACACAGCACTACTTTCACCAGTAACATGTACAAGCACACAGCACTACTTTAACTAGTAACATGAACAGGTACAAAGCACTACTTTCACTAGTAACATGTACAAGTACACAACACTATTTCCACTAGTAATATGTACAAGTACACAGCACTACTTCAACTAGTAACATGTACAAGTACACAGCACTACTTTCACTAGTAAAATGTACAAGTACACAGTATTACTTCCACTAGTAACATGTACAGGTATATAACACTATGTTCACTAGTAACATGTACAAGTACACAACACTACTTTCATTAGTAACATGTACGAGTACACAGTACTACTTTTACTAGTAAAATGTATAAGAACACAGCACTACTTTCACTAGTAACATGTACAGGTACACATCACTACTTTCACTAGTAACATGTACAGGTACACAGCACTACTTTCACTAGTAACATGTACAGGTACACAGCACTACTTTCACTAGTAACATGGACAAGTACACAGCACTACTGTCACTAGTAACATGCAAAAGTACACAACACTACTTCCACTAGTAACATGTACAAGTACACAACACTACTTTTACTAGTAACAAGGATAATTACATAACACTACTTTCACGAGTAACATGTAAAAGTACACAACACTACTTTCACTAGTAACATGTACGTACACAGCACTACTTTTACTAGTAACATGTACAAGTACACAGCACTACATTCACTAGTAACATGTACGTACACAGCACTACTTTCACTAGTAACATGTACAGGTACACAGCACTACTTTCACTAGTAACATGTACAGGTACATAACACTATGTTCACTAGTAACATGTACAGGTACATAACACTACGTTCACTAGTAACATGTACAAGTACACAACACTACTTTCATTTGTAACATGTACAAGTACACAGTACTACTTTCACTAGTAAAATGTACAAGTACACAGCACTACTTTTACTAGTAACATGTACAGGTACACAGCACTACTTTCACTAGTAACATGTATAAGTACACAACACTACTTCCACTAGTAACATGTACAAGTACACAGCACTACTTTAACTAGTAACATGTACAAGTACGCAGCACTACTTTCACTAGCAAAATGTACAAGTACACAGCACTACTTTCACTAGTAACATGTACAGGTACACAGCACTACTTTCACTAGTAACATGTACAGGTACACAGCACTACTTTCACTAGTAACATGGACAAGTACACAGCACTACTGTCACTAGTAACATGTAAAAGTACACAACACTACTTCCACTAGTAACATGTACAAGTACACAACACTACTTTTACTAGTAACTAGGATAATTACATAACACTACTTTCACGAGTAACATGTAAAAGTACACAACACTATTTCACTAGTAACATGTACTTACACAGCACTACTTTTACTAGTAACATGTACAAGTACACAGCACTACTTTTACTAGTAACATGTACAAGTACACAGCACTACATTCACTAGTAACATGTACGTACACAGCACTACTTTCACTAGTAACATGTACAGGTACACAGCACTACTTTCACTAGTAACATGTACAGGTACATAACACTACGTTCACTAGTAACATGTACACGTACATAACACTACGTTCACTAGTGACATGTACAAGTACACAACACTACTTTCATTAGTAACATGTACAAGTAGACAGCACTACTTTCACTAGTAAAATGTAAGAGTACACAGCACTACTTTTACTAGTAACATATACAGGTACACAGCACTACTTTCACTAGTAACTTGTACAAGTACACAACACTACTTCCACTAGTAACATGTACAAGTACACAGCACTACTTTCACAATTAACATGTACAAGTACGCAGCACTACTTTCACTAGTAAAATGTACAAGTACACAGCACTACTTTCACTAGTAACATGTACAGGTACACAGCTCCACTTTAACTAGTAACATGTACAGGTACAAAGCACTACTTTCACTAGTAACATGTACAAGTACACAACACTATTTCCACTAGTAATATGTACAAGTACACAGCACTACTTCAACTAGTAACATGTACAAGTAGACAGCACTACTTTCACTAGTAAAATGTACAGGTATATAACACTATTTTCAATAGTAACATGTACAAGTACACAAAACTAGTTCCACTAGTAATATGTACTTTTACTAGTAACAAGGACGAGTACATAACACTACTTTCACGAGTAACATGTACACAGCATTACTTTCACTAGTAACATGTACAGATACACAACACTACTTTCACTAGTAACATGTACAGGTACATAACACTACGTTCACTAGTGACATGTACAAGTACACAACACTACTTTCATTAGTAACATGTACAAGTAGACAGCACTACTTTCACTAGTAAAATGTAAGAGTACACAGCACTACTTTTACTAGTAACATATACAGGTACACAGCACTACTTTCACTAGTAACATGTACAAGTACACAACACTACTTCCACTAGTAACATGTACAAGTACACAGCACTACTTTCACAATTAACATGTACAAGTACGCAGCACTACTTTCACTAGTAAAATGTACAAGTACACAGCACTACTTTCGCTAGTAACATGTACAGGTACACAGCTCCACTTTAACTAGTAACATGTACAGGTACAAAGCACTACTTTCACTAGTAACATGTACAAGTACACAACACTATTTCCACTAGTAATATGTACAAGTACACAGCACTACTTCAACTAGTAACATGTACAAGTAGACAGCACTACTTTCACTAGTAAAATGTACAGGTATATAACACTATTTTCAATAGTAATATGTACAAGTACACAAAACTAGTTCCACTAGTAATATGTACTTTTACTAGTAACAAGGACGAGTACATAACACTACTTTCACGAGTAACATGTACAAGTACACAACACTACTTTCACTAGTAACATGTACACAGCATTACTTTCACTAGTAACATGTACAAGTACACAGCATTACTTTCACTAGTAACATGTACAGATACACAACACTACTTTCACTAGTAACATGTACAGGCACACAGCACTACTTCCACTAGTAACATGTACAAGTACACAGCACTACTTTCACTAGTAACATGTACAAGTACGCAGCACTACTTTCACTAGTAAAATGTACAAATACACAGAACTACTTTCACTAGTAACATGTACAGGTACACAGCACTCCTTTCACTAGTGACTTGTACAGGTACACAGCACTACTTTCACTTGTAACATGTACAAGTACACAGCACTACTTTCACTAGTATCATGTACAGGCACACAGCACTACTTTCACTAATAACATGTACAGGTACACAGCACTACTTTCACTAGTAACATGTACAAGTACACAACACTACTTCCACTAGTAACATGTACAAGTACGCAGCACTACTTTAATTAGTAACATGTACAAGTACGCAGCACTACTTTCACTTGTAAAATGTACAAGTACACAGCACTACTTTCACTAGTAACATGTACAGATACACAGCACTATTTTCACTAGTAACATGTACAGGTACACAGCACTACTTTCACTAGTAACATGGACAAGTACACATCACTACTGTCACTAGTAACATGTAAAAGTACACAACACTACTTCCACTAGTAACATGTACAAGTACACAACACTACTTTTACTAGTAACAAGGACAAGTACATAACACTACTTTCACTAGTAACATGTACGTACACAGCACTACTTTTACTAGTAACATGTACAAGTACACAGCACTACATTCACTAGTAACATGTACAAGTACACAGCACTACTTTCACTAGTAACATGTACAGGTACACAGCACTAATTTCACTAGTAACATGTTCAAGTACGCAGCACTACCTTCACTAGTAAAATGTACGAATAGACAGAACTAGTTTCACTAGTAACATGTACAGGTACACAGCACTACTTTCACTAGTGACTTGTACAGGTACACAGCACTACTTTCACTAGTAACATGTACACAACACTACTAGTAATACAGCTCACATATGATGAAGTGCAGAGTACTAGTTGAACTTGTAATACAGCCCATATGATGAAGTGCAGAGTACTAGTTGAACTAGGAACACAGCCCATATGTGATAAAGTGCAGAGTACTATTTGAACTAGTAACACAGGCCACATGTGATGAAGTGCAGAGTGCTAGTTGAACTAGTAACACAGCCCACATGTGATTAAGTGCAAAGTACTAGTTCAACTAGTAACACAGCCCACATGTGATTAAGTGCAAAGTACTAGTTGAAATAGTAACACAGCCCACATGTGATGAAGTGCAGAGTACTAGTTGAAATAGTAACACAGCCCACATGTGATGAAGTGCAGAGTACTAGTTGAACTAGTAATACAGCCCTTATGATGAAGTGCAGAGTACTAGTTGAACTAGTAATACAGCTCATATGATGAAGTGCAGAATACTAGTTGAACTAGTTATATAGCACATATGATTAAGTCCAGAGTACTAGTTGAACTAGTAATACAGCCCATATGATGAAGTGCAGAATACTAGTTGAACTAGTAATACAGCCCATATGATGAAGTGCAGAATACTAGTTGAACTAGTAATACAACCCACATGTGATGAAGTGAAGAGTACTAGTTGAAATAATAACACAGCCCACATGTGATGAAGTGCAGAGTACTAGTTGAACTAGTAATACAGCCCTAATGATGAAGTGCAGAGTACTACTTGAACTAGTAATACAGCCTATATGATGAAGTGCAGAATACTAGTTGAACTATTTATACAGCATATATGATGAAGTGCAGAGTACTAGTTGAACTAGTAATACAGCCCATATGATGAAGTGCAGAGTACTAGTTGAACTAGTAATACAGCCCACATGTGATGAAGTGAAGAGTACTAGTTAAACTAGTAATACAGCCCATATGATGAAGTGCAGAATATTAGTTGAACTAGTAATACAGCCCACATGTGATGAAGTGCAGAGTACTAGTTGAACTAGTAATACAGCCCATATGATGAAGTGCAGAGTACTAGTTGAACTAGTAATACAGCTCATATGATGAAGTGCAGAATACTAGTTGAACTGGTACTACTTGAAAGAGGAAGAGAATAGTAGGAAGTCCTGTGTGTCAGACAAGTGTGATGATGTAGTCAGCAGGCGCTCACCTCAGCGTGCTGTTGATGGCGCCAAGTTCCTCCACTTGTTGGCACTCTGCCATGTTGTTGGCAGCCTGGGAATACTGAGGACAGAGCAGGACCCTGTTAGAACCCACTACTTGGTCTCCAGGACCGTGTTAGAACCCACTACTTGTTCTCAAGGACCGTGTAAGAACCCACTACTTGTTCTCCAGGACCGTGTTAGAACCCACTACTTGTTCTCAAGGACCGTTTTAGAACCCACTACTTGGTCTCCAGGACCGTGTTAGAACCCACTACTTGTTCTCCAGGACCGTGTTAGAACCCACTACTTGGTCTCCAGAACCGTGTTAGAACCCACTACTTGTTCTCCAGGACCGTGTTAGAACCCACTACTTGTTCTCCAGGACCGTGTTGGAACCCACTACTTGGTCTCCAGGACCGTGTTGGAACCCACTACTTGTTCTCCAGGACCGTGTTAGAACCCACTACTTGTTCTCCAGGACCGTGTTAGAACCCACTACTTGGTCTCCAGGACCGTGTTAGAACCCACTACTTGTTCTCCAGGACCGTGTTAGATCCCAGTACTTGGTCTCCAGGACCGTGTTAGAACCCACTACTTGTTCTCCAGGACCGTGTTGGAACCCACTACTTGCTCTCCAGGGCCGTGTTGGAACCCACTACTTGTTCTCCAGGACCGTGTTAGAACCCACTACTTGGTCTCCAGGATCATGTTGGATTGCACTACTTGTTCTCCAGGACCGTGTTAGAATCCACTACTTGTTCTCCAGGACCGTGTTAGAACCCACTACTTGTTCTCCAGGACCGTGTTAGAACCCACTACTTGTTCTCCAGGACCGTGTTAGAACCCAGTACTTGGTCTCCAGGACCGTGTTAGAACCCACTACTTGTTCTCCAGGACCGTGTTGGAACCCACTACTTGCTCTCCAGGGCCGTGTTGGAACCCACTACTTGTTCTCCAGGACCGTGTTAGAACCCACTACTTGGTCTCCAGGATCATGTTGGATTGCACTACTTGTTCTCCTGGACCGTGTTAGAATCCACTACTTGTTCTCCAGGACCGTGTTAGAACCCACTACTTGTTCTCCAGGACCGTGTTAGAACCCACTACTTGTTCGACAGGACCGTGTTAGAACCCACTATTTGGTCTCCAGGACCGTGTTAGAACCCACTACTTGTTCTCCAGGACCCTGTTAGAACCCACTACTTGTTCTCCAGGACCGTGTTAGAACCCACTACTTGGTCTCCAGGACCGTGTTAGAACCCACTACTTGTTCTCCAGGACCGTGTTAGAACCCACTACTTGTGCTCCAGGACGTAACATTCGATCCTGTGTGTGTGTGTGTGTGTATGTGTGTGTGTGCGTGACATTCGACCTTGTGTGTGTGTGCGTGACATTCGACCCTGTGTGTGTGTGTGTGTGTGTGCGCAGCTGTGTAAAAACAAAGATGGGCGCCCACAGATGGACTTAATCCTGAGAGTAACCTTCTAAAACAAACATGAGTGCTGTGTTCGACCTTCACACTCTTCATGGAAACTTCCAGAGCAGATAAAAGTCCAAGTTAGCAGCTGCTAACAGTACTTAGCAGCTAGTACGCTAGCAGTCAGCATTAGCATGAAAGATTGTTTTGGAGGGTGCAGCATGATTGACAGGTTGCATTGTTGCATTCTTCTAATAGTTCTACTTGTCATCAGATTCCACCTGTGCCTTTGTGCACAGGTGGAGCCTTGCACTGGTGGACTGTTACAAGTGGTGTGCACAGATGGAGCCTTGAACAGGTGGAGCCTTGCACAGGTGGAGCTTTGCACAGGTGGACCATTGGGACATTTGCACGGGTGGACCCTTGCACAGGTGGACCTTTGGGACATTTGCACAGGTGGACCCTTGCACAGGCGGACCCTTGCACTGGTATACCCTTGGGACCTTTGCTCAGGTGTACCCTTGCACTGGTGGACCCTTGCAGTGGTGGCGCCTTGCACAGGTGGCGCCTTGGGACCTTTGCTAAGGTGTATCCTTGCACTGTTGGACACTTGCACAGGTGGCGCCTTGCACAGGTGGACCCTTGGGACCTTTGCACAGGTGTACCCTTGCACTGGTGGACCCTTGCACAGGTCCACCCTGGCACAGGTGGACTCTTACAAGCAATAGGTACAGGTGGACTGTTGCTAAGGTGGACTCTTACAAGCAGTGTGCACAGGTGGACTGTTGCTAAGGTGGACTCTTACAAGCAGTGTGCACAGGTGGACTGTTGCTAAGGTGGGCTCTTACAAGCAGTGTGCACAGGTGGACTGTTGCTAAGGTGGACTCTTACAAGCAGTGTGCACAGGTGGACTGTTGCTAAGGTGGACTCTTACAAGCAGTGTGCACAGGTGGACTGTTGCTAAGGTGGACTGTTGCTAAGGTGGACTCTTACAAGCGGTGTGCACAGGTGGACTCTTGCTAAGGTGGACTCTTACAAGCAGTGTGCACAGGTGGACCCTTGCTATGGTGGACTCTTACAAGCGGTGTGCACAGGTGGACTGTTGCTAAGGTGGACTCCTACTAGCGGTGTGCACAGGTGGACTGTTGCTAAGGTGGACTCTTACAAGCGGTGTGCACAGGTGGACTGTTGCTAAGGTGGACTCTTACAAGCGGTGTGCACAGGTGGACTGTTGCTAACGTAGACTCTTACAAGCGGTGTGCACAGGTGGACTGTTGCTAACGTAGACTCTTACAAGCGGTGTGCACAGGTGGAGTGGTGCACAAAAGAGTGTGTGTGAGTTTGTGTAGGTGTGTCAGCTGTGTTCACCTTGTTGTAATTCCCAGACTTGATGCCCGCAGGAATCTTGCTCTGGAACATGAAGAAGAACAGTCAGTATGTGGGCGGGGTGAAAGGTGAAAGGTGAAAAGTACCTCCGGGCAGGCCTCCACATGGCAGTCTTTGATGGCACACTGACCGTCATCTGGCCAAAATGGACACGGCCGCTTCAAGTTGACCTGAACACGCCATCAGAGTCAAATAACACCTCTCCCCTGTGTGTGTGTGTGTGTGTGTGTGTGTGTGTGTGTGTGTGTGTGTGTGTGTGTATGTGTGTGTGTGTGTGTGTGTGTGTGTCGTACCTTGTAGTACCTGAAGTAGTCTCTCTCCGTCAGCTTCTTGATGCGAGGATAGATCCTGAAGTTGTTGAACAGGTCGATGCTCTCCACGTCACAGAAGCAGTCGTCAAGAACGCCCGTCAGCTGCCAGACATCACAACTTCATAACTCAGTATCATCACAACTTCATAACTCAGTATCATCACAACTTCGTAACTCGGTATCATTAAAACTCCATAACTCGGTATCATCAAAACGTCGTAACTCGGTATCATCACAACTTCATAACTCAGTATCATCACAACTTCATAACTCGGTATCATCACAACATCGTAACTCAGTATCATCCCAACTTCATAACTCGGTATGATTACAACTTTATAACTCGGTATCATCACAACTTCATAACTCAGTATCATCACAACTTCATAACTCAGTATCATCACAACTTCATAACTCAGTATCATCACAACTTCATAACTCAGTATCATCACAACTTCATAACTCAGTATCATCACAACTTCATAACTCAGTATCATCACAACTTCATAACTCAGTATCATCAAAACTTCATAACTCAGTATCATGACAACTTCATAACTCAGTATCATTGTGTCACTGTGATTGTGTGCACCTTTCACGTGAAGTATGTACAAGTAGTATTTAGAAGTATTTAGAAAGGTAACGAAGTATGTACAAGTAGTCTTGAAGTATTAGAAATATTTAGAAAGGTGACATGAGGTATGTAGAAGTAGTATTTAGAAGTATTTAAAAAGGTAACATTAAGTATGTACAAGTAGTATTTAGAAGTACTTAGAAAGGTAACATTAGGTATGTAGAAGTAGTATTTAGAAAGGTGACATGAAGTTTGTACAAGTAGTATTTAGACGTATTTAGAAAGGTAACGTGAAGTATGTAGAAGTAGTATTTACAAGTATTTAGAAAGGTAACATTAAGTATGTACAAGTAGTATTTTGAAGTATTTAGAAAGGTAACATTAAGTATGTACAAGTAGTATTTAGAAAGGTGACATGAAGTTTGTACAAGTAGTATTTAGAAAGGTAAGATTGAGTAGGTAGAAGTAGAATTTAGAAGTAGTTAGAAAAGTAACATGAAATATGTATGTACAAGTAGTATTTAGAAAGGTGACATGACGTTTGCACAAGTAGGATTTAGAAGTATTTAGAAAAGTAACGAAGTATGTACAAGTAGTATTTAGAAATATTTAGAAAGGTGACTTGAAGTATGTAAAAGTAGTATTTAGAAATGTGGCATAAAGTATTAACAAGTAGTATTTTGAAGTATTTAGAAAGGTGACATGGAGTATGTAGAAGTAGTATTTAGAAGTATTTAGAAAAATGGCATGAAGTATGTAGAAGTAGTATTTAGAAGTATTTAGAAAGTAGACATTGAGTATGTAGAAGTAGTATTTAGAAGTATTTAGAAAGGTGGCATGAAGTATGTAGAAGTAGTATTTAGAAAGGTGACATGGAGTATGTAGAAGTAGTATTTAGAAGTATTTAGAAAGGTGGCATGAAGTATGTAAAAGTAGTATTTAGAAAGGTGACATGGAGTATGTAGAAGTAGTATTTAGAAGTATTTAGAAAGGTGACATGGAGTATGTAGAAGTAGTATTTAGAAGTATTTAGAAAGGTGACATGAAGTATGGAGAAGTAGTATTTAGAAGTATTTAGAAAGGTGACATGGAGTATGTAGAAGTAGTATTTAGAAGTATTTAGAAAGGTGACATGAAGTATGTAGAAGTAGTATTTAGAAAGGTGTTCCAGGTGAGTCCCACCTGAGAGTGCAGCAGTGCAGTGAGTTTAATGAACAGCAGGAGGATGCAGAAAGTTCTCATCATCATCATTATCATCATCTTCATCGTCATGTCCATCATCATCTTCACACTCCACTCAGTACGTTTGTGTGTCTGTGTGTCTGCGTGTGTGTGTGTGTGTGTCCGTGTGTGTGTGACTGAGATGCAGGCTTGTCACTCCGGCTGCCGAGAGCCCGCCCCCTGGTTGTGAAATCAAGCCCCGCCCCTTGTAGTCGTCCTATCCAATGAGGTCGCGTCCTGACGCTGACTGAGGATCGCTGGACGACAACTCCAGGGGCAGAGGGCGGGGCTAGCCTTCACCCTGACCAATCAGGTCGCACCACGCTCGTGCATTCACACACGTTGCCTTCGCGTCACGTGACTAATATTTATTTACATGCCATGATCAATGTTTACGTGTCATTATACGTGACAATACCAGTCTTTATGAGCATCATAAACTAGGATGCTATCGAACAAGTTCAACATTACAAGCTGTCTTTTAGAACAGAACATGTTTCTGCGTAACTTGCGTAGCAACGCTGCTAATTAGCATAAGGGACGTCAAAGACTGCCAGAACGTTCTGGAAGCGCTGACGTCATACGTAAGCAGACGCCGTGTGGCGTTGGAAAGCGGTGTAAAAACAAAAGTGTCAAGAAGACGACGAGTAGTATGAAAAGTGTGACTTACATGGCAGAAGCAGCTCTGCTCGCCCTGCTCGCGTTGCTCCGTGCTGGTGCCGGCGAGGCTGTGCTGGAACCAGCCCAGAGCTAACTTGTCCACAACGAAGGCCAGCAGCAGAGCACTGAAGGCTAGTAAAGTCACCCTCCACATGCCGCAGTGTGCTCCACGACAAACAATGGCGGTGGGAAAGAGCTAAAAGCAAAATGCAGCGAGACGCACAACCACTTCCGCCTTCAGCCCGTTAGCTTCCGCAGGCTAACAGATGCTAACACCCGCCAGCGGCTCGTGGAGCGGAGGAAGGCCGCCGAAGGAGCGCCCTGACGCGGACACTCGCGCCTACACGGGCCCTGAGAAAAACGGAGGTCTTCGTGGGGGAAAAAACAAATCAACACAACTTGGAGAAGTTTTGACCGACAGCTTCCAGGAGAGTGTCGGATGTAAAAGAACTACTTTCAGGTTGGAGATTTCAAAATAAAAGTATGCTGCGCTCGAGCGGGCTTGTGGGCGGTGTTCCACTTTGGAGGTTCAACTAAGTCCGAGGTTAAAGGCCTACTGAAAGCCACTACTAGCGACCACGCAGTCTGATAGTTTATATATCAATGATGAAATATTAACATTGCAACACATGCCAATACGGCCTTTTTAGTTTACTAAATTGCAATTTTAAATTTCGCGCCAAGTATCCTGTTGAAAACGTTGCGGTATGATGACACGTGCGCGTGACGTCACGGATTGTTCCAGCCCGATCCCAGCTATAAGTCTGCTTTAATCGCATAATTACACAATATTCTGGACATCTGTGTTGCTTAATCTTTTGCAATTTGTTCAATTAATAATGGAGACGTCAAAGAAGAAAGATGTAGGTGGGAAGCTGTGTATTGCGGTTGCCTTTAGCAACAAAAACACAGCCGGTGTTTCCTTGTTTACATTCCCGAAGGTGAAGCTTTACTATGAAACAGAGCGGTCAAGCGAACATGGGTCTCTACCACATGTCAACCGGCAGGTTTCGGTGAGAAAATTGTGGTAATGAGTCAGCTCTTACCGTAGACATGAGCGGAGCTTACGTCGTTCCTCGTGCACCTGTCAAAGACGAAGCTGCGGACTCTTTTGCCTCCTCCGACTGGCCGCCCCCAAACGTGGGATGCTTCCACCGTGGAGGAGGGAGGGGAGAAAAATCTCAGCCCGGCCCTAATGGCTGCCTTTGCTTCGCCTCGTCGAGAAACATGGCTTCCCTCAGAGACACTGGCGGTCACCACACTCGTGGCCACACCCCTCCGACTTTTAGTAAAACACTAGTAACACTAGATAAGGGATTTTCTATAATTATCCTAGTAAATGTGTCTAACAACATCTGAATCGCTCTGCCGTCTATTTATTTTTTCCCCCCCTAGTCCTTTACTCTCACTATCCTCATCCACAAATATTTCATCCTCGCTCAAATTAATGGGGAAATCATCGTTTTCTCGGTCCGAATCGCTCTCGCTGCTGGTGGCCATGATTGTAAACGATGTGAGAAGCTCCACAACCCGTGACGTCACACGCACATCATCTGCTACTTCCGGTACAGGCAAGGCTTTTTATTAGCGACCAAAAGTTGCAAACTTCATCGTCGATGTTCTCTACTAAATCCTTTCAACAAAAATATGGCAATATCGTGAAATTATCAAGTATGACACATAGAATGGACCTGCTATCCCCGTTTAAATAAGAACATCTCATTTCAGCAGGCCTTTAAACTCCAGTCTGAGACCATTTCCCTCCATACTTGCCAACCTTTATATATATATATGCACATACACATACACATACACACACACATACATATTTATATTTACAAACATCCATTTTCTATCGCTCGTCCCTTTTGGGATCGCGGGAGGTCGCAGGAGCCTATTTCAGCTGCATTAGGGTGGAAGGCGGGGTACACGCTGGACAAGTCGCCACCTCATTGCAGGGCCAACACAGAAAGACAGACAACATTCACACTCACATTCACACACTAGGGACCATTTAGTGTTGCCAATCAACCTATTCCCAGGTGCATGTCTTTGGAGGTCGGCGGGGCCTAACCCCAGGTGTATGTCTTTGGGGGTGGGAGGGGCCTATCCCCAGTTGCATGTCTTTGGAGGTAGGCGGGGCCTTTCCCCAGGTGCATGGTTTTGGATGTGGGAGGGGCCTATCCCCAGGTGTATGTCTTTGGGGGTGGGAGGGGCCTATCCCCAGGTGCATGTCTTTGGAGGTGGGAGGGGCCTATCCCGAGGTGCATGTCTTTGGAGGTGGGAGGGGCCTATCCCCAGGTGCATGTCTTTGGAGGTGGGAGGGGCCTATCCCCAGGTGCATGTCTTTGGAGGTGGGAGGGGCCTATCCCCAGGTGCATGTCTTTGGAGGTGGGAGGGGCCTATCCCCAGGTGCATGTCTTTGGAGGTGGGAGGCAGCCGGAGTAGAACCCACGCAGTCACGGGGAGAACATACTAACTCCACACAGAAAGATCCCGAGCCCGGGATTGAACTCAGGACTGCTCTAAATATCTCAAATCAGGGAGTACTTTTATTTTTTGGGGTGACCAAAATCTGACATCTGTCACTTTTATCAGCACGGAGGAGAACACGTCTTATGTTATGTTCACGGTTACTATGGCAACAGACATTTTCTTGGTCAGGTAAAGCCCGACATTTCTCGTTAAAACGTACAAATGATTTGGCTGCGGCGAACTTTACTTTGGAAATCTAAACGGAAGCAGCGAGCGTTTTTGTGCTAAAGCCGCTCGCGCGGTGATGCTGAGGAGAGAGAGGGAGAGAGAGAGAAAAGAGAGAGAGAGAGCATCTCCCCCGGGCGAGGCCCAGCGAGCAGGCGGACGTGTTAGACGCCGCACAGGCGATCCGACCTGTGTGCAGGTGCACTTCCGCCCCGCAGAGATGCTGGCCGTCCCGCTGGGCGGCGCGGCGTCTCGCGGCAGACACGGCCTGAGCGGCGGCGCCAAGAAGACGTCGAAAAAGTGTCGCGCCAGACGAAGCAAGCGAGGTCGGCGACGTCGGAGCAAAAGGAGCAACAACAGAGGCAACAACGGATGTCAACAACCATTTTTACCGCCCGAGGTAGCACTTTAGCAACATGCTAGCTCGCCGCGACAACACTCACTTATGACGTCACCGACCCCTGACGTCACAGAAACGTCAGACACGTCTTGTGTGTACAAAGAATGAAGGATTTGTGCTAACTGTGTGTTTGCAGGCAGAATGAAGTATTTGTGCTAACTGTGTGTGTGTTTGCAGGCAGAATGAAGTATTTGTGCTAACTGTGTGTGTTTGCAGGCAGAATTAAGTATTTGTGCTAACTTTGCAGGCAGAATGAAGTATTTGTTCTAACTTTGCAGGCAGAATGAAGTATTTGTGCTAACTGTGTGTGTTTGCAGGCAGAATGAAGTATTTGTGCTAACTGTGTGTGTTTGCAGGCAGAATGAAGTATTTGTGCTAACTGTGTGTGTTTGCAGGCAGAATGAAGTATTTGTGCTAACTGTGTGTTTGCAGGCAGAATGAAGTATTTGTGCTAACTTTGCAGGCAGAATGAAGTATTTGTTCTAACTTTGCAGGCAGAATGAAGTATTTGTGCTAACTGTGTGTGTTTGCAGGCAGAATGAAGTATTTGTGCTAACTGTGTGTGTTTGCAGGCAGAATGAAGTATTTGTGCTAACTTTGCAGGCAGAATTAAGTATTTGTTCTAACTTTGCAGGCAGAATGAAGTATTTGTGCTAACTGTGTGTTTGCAGGCAGAATGAAGTATTTGTGCTAACTGTGTGTTTGCAGGCAGAATGAAGTATTTGTGCTATGTGTGTTTGCAGGCAGAATGAAGTATTTGTGCTAACTGTGTGTTGTTTGCAGGCAAAATGAAGTATTTGTGCTAACTTTGCAGGCAGAATGAAGTATTTGTGCTAACTGTGTGTGTTTGCAGGCAGAATGTTGTATTTGTGCTAACTTTGCAGGCAGAATGTTGTATTTGTGCTAACTGTGTGTGTTTGCAGGCAGAATGTTGTATTTGTGCTAACTTTGCAGGCAGAATTAAGTATTTGTGCTAACTGTGTGTATTTGCAGGCAGAATGAAGTATTTGTGCTAACTGTGTGTGTTTGCAGGCAGAAGAAGGAAACATTGAGTATAAGGTAGCTAGCCGTCGCCAACACCTCCAAGTGGGTTGGGTCAGGTGACGCTAACAGGTGACCTTTGCCCCCCAGCTGAAGCTGGTTAGCCCCACTCAGTACCGCTTTGAGCACCTGGCCACGCAGCTGAAGTGGCGCCTGCAGGAGGGGCGCGGCGAGGCCGTCTACCAGATCGGCGTGGAGGACAACGGTCTGCTGGTGGGCCTGAGCCGGGCCGACATGGAGGCGTCCATCGCCACCCTGAAGAAGATGGCCGACAAGTACGTCGGCGGCGAGCTCGCCGGCTGTCCGCCGTGTTGACGTGTCTTGTCTCGCCGCAGGGTGGGCGCCGACATCACGGTGCTGCGGGAGCGGGAGGTGGACTATGAGCCGGACGACAGCACGCGCAGGATCGCCGAGGTTCTGGTGCGGAAGGTTCCGGACGATCAGCAGGTGAGGAAGGTGGAACGCGGTGCGGCGCCACAAAGAGACTAAAGTCTGTCCGCCTGCAGTTCCTGGACCTGCGCGTGGCCGTCTTGGGCAACGTGGACTCTGGCAAGTCCACCCTGCTGGGCGTGCTGACGCAGGGCGAGCTGGACAACGGGCGAGGACGAGCGCGTCTCAACCTCTTCAGGCACCTGCACGAGATCCAGACGGGACGCACGTCCAGCATCAGCTTCGAGATCCTGGGCTTCAACAGCAGAGGACAGGTCAGCACGTGCCCCTCCCGGCCAGGTGTGGCGCACTCACCCCGTGTCTGTCCCGTGCAGGTGGTCGACTACAGCCACTCGCGCAGCGCCGAGGAGATCTGTGAGAGCTCCTCCAAGATGATCACCTTCATGGACCTGGCCGGACACCACAAGTACCTGAAGACCACCATCTTTGGCCTCACCAGCTACTGCCCCGACTTTGCCATGCTGGTGGTCAGCGCCAACACGGGAGTGGGTGAGCTTCTTCTTCTTTGCTCAACTGCAGAGTGCTAGGCCGAGACTGTGGTGGTGAGATCCTGTCATTGTGGAGGTGGCGAACGCTGGAGGGGAAGCAGGGCTTCTCGAAAACGGATGTGTGGTGGGGTGGGGGTGCGTGAGAGACCATAGCGTACGGATCTATAGATACACATTCACTTCAGGGGGGGGGCGTGAGAGACCATAGCGTACAGATCTATAGATAAACATTCACTTCAGGGGGGGCGTGAGAGACCATAGCGTACGGATTTATAGATAAACATTCACTTCAGGGGGGGCGTGAGAGACAATAGGGTACATCTTGACACATACAGGCCAATAGATAAACATTCACTTCAGGGGGGGCGTGAGGGACAATAGGGTACATCTTGACACATACTGGCCAATAGATAAACATTCACTTCAGGGGGGCATGAGAGACAATAGCGTACAGATCTATAGATAAACATTCACTTCAGGGGGGGCGTGAGAGACAATAGGGTACATCTTGACACATACAGGCCAATAGATAAACATTCACTTCAGGGGGGGCTTGAGGGACAATAGGGTACATCTTGACACATACTGGCCAATAGATAAACATTCACTTCAGGGGGGCATGAGAGACAATAGCGTACGGATCTATAGATAAACATTCACTTCAGGGGGGGCGTGAGAGACCATAGCGTACGGATCTATAGATAAACATTCACTTCAGGGGGGGCGTGAGAGACAATAGGGTACATCTTGACACATACAGACCAATAGATAAACATTCACTTCAGGGGGGCTAATAAGTATAATGTGTAGTAAGTCATGTACATTATAGTAGTTCATGTACTGCGTAGTATAATGTGTTCATGTTCATGTACTGTATATAATGTGTAGTAGTTCATGTACATAATAGTAGTTCATGTACTGTGTAGTATAATGCGTAGTAGTTCATGTACTGTATATAATGTGTAGTAGTTCATGTACTGTGTAGTATAATGTTTACTAGTTCATGTACATAATAGTAGTTTATGTACTGTGTAGTATCGTGTAGTAGTTCATGTACTGTGTAGTATAATGTTTAGTAGTTTGTGTACATAATAGTAGTTTATTTACTGTGTAGTATGTGTAGTACTTAATGTACTGTATATGTGTAGTATGTTTAGTAGTTCATATACTGTATATAATGTTTAGTAGTTAATGTACTGTGTAGTGTAATGTGTAGTAGTTGATGTACTGTGTAATATAATGTGTAGTAGTTGATGTACTGTATATATGTGTAGTAGATCATGCACATAATAGTAGTTGATGTACTGTGTAGTATAATGTGTAGTAGTTGATGTACTGTGTAGTATAATGTGTAGTAGTTAATGTAGTGTGTAGTATAATGTGTAGTAGTGGATGTACTGTATATAATGTGTAGATCATGTACATAATAGTAGTTGATGTACTGTGTAGTATAATGTGTAGTAGTTGATGTACTGTGTAGTATAATGTGTAGTAGTTAATGTAGTGTGTAGTATAATGAGTAGTACTTGATGTAGGTTGTAGTATAATGTGTAGTACTTGATGTAGGTTGTAGTATAATGTGTAGTAGTTGATGTACTGAGTAGTATAATGTGTAGTAGTTGATGTACTGTGTAGTATAATGTGTAGTACTTGATGTAGGTTGTAGTATAATGTGTAGTAGTGGATTTACTGTATATCATCAATCAATCAATCAATGTTTATTTATATAGCCCCAAATCACAAATGTCTCAAAGGACTGCACAAATCATTACGACTACAACATCCTCGGAAGAACCCACAAAAGGGCAAGGAAAACTCACACCCAGAGGGCAGGGAGAATTCACATTCAGTGGGACGCCAGTGACAATGCTGACTATGAGAAACCTTGGAGAGGACCTCAGATGTGGGCAACCCCCCCCCTCTAGGGGACCGAAAGCAATGGATGTCGAGCGGGTCTAACATGATACTGTGAAAGTTCAATCCATAGTGACTCCAAGACAGCAGTGAGAGTCCCGTCCACAGGAAACCATCTCAAGCGGATCAGCAGCGTAGAGATGTCCCCAACCGATACAGGCGAGCGGTCCATCCTGGGTCCCGACGAGCGGTCCATCCTGGGTCTCGACTCTGGACAGTCAGTACTTCATCCATGGTCATCGGACCGGACCCCCTCCACAAGGGAGGGGGGGGACATAGGAGAAAGAAAAGAAGCGGCAGATCAACTGGTCTAAAAAGGAGGTCTATTTAAAGGCTAGAGTATACAGATGAGTTTTAAGATGAGACTTAAATGTGTTATAATGTGTAGATCATGTACATAATAGTAGTTTATGTACTGTGTAGTATAATGTGTAGTAGTTCATGTACTGTATATAATGTGTAGTAGTTCATGTACTGTGTAGTATAATGTTTGGTAGTTTGTGTACATAATAGTAGTTTATTTACTGTGTAGTATGTGTAGTACTTCATGTACTGTATATGTGTAGTATGTTTAGTAGTTCATATACTGTATATAATGTTTAGTAGTTAATGTACTGTGTAGTGTAATGTTTACTAGTTCATGTACATAATAGTAGTTTATGTACTGTGTAGTATCGTGTAGTAGTTCATGTACTGTGTAGTATAATGTTTAGTAGTTTGTGTACATAATAGTAGTTTATTTACTGTGTAGTATGTGTAGTACTTCATGTACTGTATATGTGTAGTATGTTTAGTAGTTCATATACTGTATATAATGTTTAGTAGTTAATGTACTGTGTAGTGTAATGTGTAGTAGTTGATGTACTGTGTAATATAATGTGTAGTAGTTGACGTACTGTATATATGTGTAGTAGATCATGCACATAATAGTAGTTGATGTACTGTGTAGTATAATGTGTAGTAGTTGATGTACTGTGTAGTATAATGTGTAGTAGTTAATGTAGTGTGTAGTATAATGTGTAGTACTTGATGTAGGTTGTAGTATAATGTGTAGTACTTGATGTAGGTTGTAGTATAATGTGTAGTACTTGATGTACTGATTAGTATAATGTGTAGTAGTTGATGTACTGTGTAGTATAATGTGTAGTACTTGATGTAGGTTGTAGTATAATGTGTAGTAGTGGATGTACTGTATATAATGTGTAGATCATGTACATAATAGTAGTTGATGTACTGTGTAGTATAATGTGTAGTAGTTGATGTACTGTGTTGTATAATATGTAGTAGTTGATGTAGTATAATGTGTAGTAGTTGATGTACTGTATATAATGTGTAGTAGATCATGTACATAATAGTAGTTGATGTACTGTATATGTGTAGTAGATCATGTACATAATAGTAGTTGATGTACTGTATATGTGTAGTAGATCATGTACATAATAGTAGTTGATGTAGTGTGTAGTATAATGTGTAGTAGTTGATGTACTGTATATAATGTGTAGTAGATCATGTACATAATAGTTGATGTACTGTATATGTGTAGTAGTTGATGTACTGTATATAATGTGTAGTAGATCATGTACATAATAGTAGTTGATGTACTGTGTATAATGTGTAGTAGTTGATGTACTGTATATAATGTGTATTAGATCATGTACATAATAGTTGATGTACTGTATATAATGTGTAGTAGTTGATGTACTGTATATAATGTGTAGTAGTTGATGTACTGTATATGTGTAGTAGATCATGTACATAATAGTTGTACTGTAAATAATGTGCAGTAGATCATGTACGTAATAGTTGATGTAGTGTGTAGTATAATGTGTAGTAGTTGATATAGTATAATGTGCAGTATCCTCCATGCAGCAGGTACCAGTCGGGAGCATCTGGGGCTGGCCATGGCGCTGAAAGTTCCCATCTTCGTGGTGGTCAGTAAAGTGGACGTGTGTTCGAGGGCCACGCTGGACAAGACCCTGCGACAGCTGGAGAGACTCCTCAAGCAGCCGGGCTGTAACAAGGTTCCTCTCCTGCTCTCCTGCCCCGACGACGCTGTGGCCGCCGCACAGCAGTTCGCTCAGTCGGCCTGGTGCGTGTGTGTATGCAATTGTGTGTGCGTGTGTGCTAACTGGTCCTGTGTGTGTGCGCATGTGCATGTGTGTGTTTGTGTGCAGCATCACGCCCATCCTGACAGTGTCCAGTGTGTCAGGAGAAAGTCTGGAGCTCCTCAAGGTCTTCTTGAACGTTCTTCCTCCTCTGAGCAACAGCAAAGAACAAGAGGAGCTCATGCAGCAGCTGACTGAGTTCCAGGTGCGTACGCACACACACACACACACGCACACAGGTAATTTCACTTTTTACATTATTGTTTTTATTACCACTATTCTTTTTATGATCAGTTATTATATTTTTTATAATAATTAATATAAAGACATCATTAGGGACGGCGTGGCGCAGTGGGAGAGTGGCCGTGCGCAACCTGAGGGTCCCTGGTTCAAATCCCACCTAGTACCAACCTCGTCACGTCCGTTGTGTCCTGAGCAAGACACTTCACCCTTGCTCCTGATGGGTGCTGGTTGGCGCCTTGCATGGCAGCTCCCTCCATCAGTGTGTGAATGTGTGTGTGAATGGGTAAATGTGGAAGTAGTGTCAAAGTGCTTTGAGTACCTTGAAGGTAGAAAAGCGCTATACAAGTACAACCCATTTATTATTTATTTATTATATTCATGTTAATTGATTAGTGTGTTCTAATATTTTGAATACGATTATTATTACAGTTAATATTCCTATTATTATTATTATTACTATTGTTGTAATTATATTTTGCTCCTCCTACTTTTGTAATCAGAGAACTCAACTCCGCCCACCATGTCTCCCATGATGCATTGCAGCTACACTTGTCAGTCAGTCCATGCTGATTGTGTGTCAATTACAAGTTGAAGGCCCTCTAGTGCAGTGCTTCTCAACCTTTTTTCAGTCATGTACCCCCTGTGAACATTTTATTTAATTCAAGTACCCCCTAATCAGAGCAAAGCATTTTTGGTTGAAAAAAGGAGATAAATACAGCACTATGTCATCAGTTTCTGATTTATTAAATTGTATAACAGTGCAAAATATTGCTCATTTGTAGTGGTCTTTCTTCAACTATTTGGGAAATATATATAAAAATAACTAAAAACTTGTTGAAAAAGAAACAAGTGATTCAATTCTAAATGCAGATTTCTCCACATAGATGTAATCATCAACTTAAAGTGCCCTCTTTGGAGATTGTAATAGAGATCCATCTGGATTCATCAACTTACTTCTAAACATTTCTTCACAAAAAAATAAATCTTTAACATCAATATTTACGGAACATGTCCACAAAAAATCTATCTGTCAACACTGAATATTGCAATGTTGTATTTTTCACAGTTTATGAACTTACATTCATATTTTGTTGAAGTATTATTCAATGAATTTATTTTTAAAGGTTTTTTTGAATTGTTGCTATTTTTAGAATATTTAAAAAAAATCTCACGTACCCCTTGGCATACCTTCAAGTACCCCCAGGGGTACACGTACCCCCATTTGAGAACCACTGCACTAGTGGATATAGTCGTCTATTAAATTTATTATTAATATTCCTAATATTGGTGGTATTATGATAAATGTTATCATAATCATTAATACAGTAGTTATTATTTATTGTAATATTACAATTATTATTTTTAGTATTCCTATTATTATTCCTAATATCGGTATTATGATAATCATACTCATTAATACAGTAATTATTATTTATTGTATTAATACAATTATTCCTTTTAGTATTCCTATTATTTTAATTATTCCTAATATTGGTATTATTATGATGAATATAATAATCATTACAGTAATTATTATTAAATGTTCTCATTACAATAATTAAAATGTTATTATTACAATTATCATTTTTTAGTGTTGTGATTGTTATTATTCCTTTTATTGGTATTGTTACTCATATTATTATAATATAATAATAATCATTGTTACAGTAGTTATTATAATTTTTTTATTACAATAACTAATAAAATTATATTTTTAATATTACAATAAATATTTTTAGTATTGTAACTATGATTATTATTCCTATCATTATTATTTTTCCTATTATTGGTTTTATTCATACTATTATTATGATCAATATAATAATTATTATAAATGGTCTTATTTCAATAACTAATCAATATAATTGTTCATTATTTTTTACAATTATTATTTGTAGTATTGTAATTGATTATTCCTGTCATAATTATTATAATTATTATTTTTCCTATTTTTGGTATCATTACTTGTACCATGATAAATATAATAATTATTACAGTAATTATAAATAGTCTTATTACAATAACTAACATCAATATTATAATTATATTTGTAATATTACAATTCTATTTAGTATCGTAATGATGATTTTTCATATAATTATTATTGTTATTATTGGTATTACTACTTGTATTATTATGACACATAATCATTATTACAGTAATTATTATAAATTGTCTTATTACAATAACTAATATAAATATATATTTTATTATTACAATTACGTGTTTTAGTTTTAATTATGATTATTATTTCTATTACTATTATTCCTGGTATTGGTTTTATTACTTGTATTATCATGATAAATTTAATTGTAACAGTAATTATTATAAATGGTTTTATGACAATAACTAATATAAATATAACTATTATACTTTTATTGCAATGATTCTTTTCAGTATTGTAATTATGATTATTATTCCTATCATTTTTACTATAATAATTATTTCTATTATTGCTATCATTACTCATATTATGATAAATATAATAATCATTATTATTACAGTAATGATTATAAATTGTCATGTTACAATAACTGATATAAATAGAATTACATTTTTATTATTACAATTATTCATTTTAGTATTGTAATTATGATTATTATTCCTATTATTGGTATTATTACTATAATAATAATAGTAATAATCATTATTACAGTAATTATTATAAATTGTCCTATTACAATAACTAATAAATATAATTACTTTTCTATTATTACAATTATTCTTTTTAGTATTTTAATTCTGATTATTATTATTATTATTATTATTACAATAACAACAATTATTCCTATTATTGGTATTGTTGCTTTTATTATTATTATGATCAATATAATAACCATTTAAGTAATTATTATGAATGGTCTTAATACAATAACTAATATAAAAATAATATTTTTAATGATTAATGATTGTATTTGGCTCCTCCCACTCTAAACATGAAAGCGCCAACATGTCTCCCATGATGCATTGCAGCTACACTAGTGGACACGGTGGTGTACTTGCAGGTGGACGAGATCTACTCGGTGCCTGAGGTGGGCACGGTGGTGGGCGGGACTCTGTACAGGTGAGAGCACGCTGGTGGGCGGGACTGTGTACAGGTGAGAGCACGCTGGTGGGCGGGACTGTGTACAGGTGAGAGCATGGCCAGTGTCCAACAATGTGTGTGTGTGTCAGCGGGGTGTGTCGCGAGGGCGAGCGGCTGGTGGTGGGGCCCACGGAGCAAGGCCACTTCCTGCGCCTGAGGGTGGCGAGCATCCAGAGGAACCGCTCGGCGTGCAGGCTGCTGAGGGCGGGGCAGGCAGCCACGCTGGCGTTGGGCAACTTTGACCGCTCGCTGCTGCGCAAGGTGAGAGGTGGCAAAGAGGGCGGCGACCGCAGCGACATGACGGCTGCTGTCCCGGCAGGGGATGGTGATGGTGAGTCCCAAGATGAAGCCCACCGTCTGCCGGGAGTTCGAGGCCGCCATCGTGCTCCTCTTCCACGCCAAGACCTTCCGCCGGGGGTCACAGGTCACCGTCCACGTGGGCAACGTGCGGCAGACCGCCGTGGTCCAGAGCGTCTACGGGAAGGTGCATTTCGGCGCTACGTTCGCAAGATGGCTGCCGGCAGGTCACGCCACTCTCTCCCCCTCGCAGGACGAGCTGCGGACCGGCGAGCGAGCCGTGGTGGGCTTCCACTTCATCAAACATCCCGAGTACCTGCGGACCGGCGCCAAGCTGCTCTTCAGAGAGGGCGTGACCAAAGGCATCGGCCACGTCACCCGCCTGCTCCCTGCGGACCAGAACCTCCGGCAGAAGCAGAACCCTCACTAAAATAATCTCAATTTGTGGACGCCATCTTGGCTCCTTTCAGCACTTTCAAGGTGAATGTACCCTTTTCTCTGCATGCTGTGCCGACACCACCTTCTTCTTCAATAAATGACCTCGCTCAAGAGGAGGCGGAGTCATGCTGAAGATCTCAATCTTTAATCCTGTGACCTGATCCCTGGCAACTGTCCATCATTCGGTGAAGCGTCCTGTGCGGGGGCGGACCCTCGCGCAGACCTGTCAATCATGGGGAATGTTAGCGCCGCTACATGCTAATGCTAACTCTGGAGGACTCACCCCCAGCAGGTTGCGGGCGACGTAACCTTCGTGGTCGCCGCATCTCGCCCACCACCACTCGTCCTCCGCCTCGTCCTCCCGCCTCAGCACCGTTACGCCCTCGCCCTCCTGGAGGCGGAGCTCATCGCCACTCTGAGGCTCGTAGTCCCACAGGGCGTAGACCACGCCCCTATTAATCACCCCCATCTTCTCCTGCACGCCTGCACTCACACATACACACACACATGGACTACTGTCACTAAACTATTGGCCTTCTGTGTACTGATTTGTGTGTCTGTATCGCAATCCTCGCGTCTGTAATCCATGTACTGATTTGTGTGTATCAAAATCTGTGCATCTGTAATCTGTGTACTGATTAGTGTGTCTGTATTGCAATATGTGCATCTGTAATCGTGTAATGATTTGTGTGTCTGTATCGCAATCTGTGCGTTTGTAATCCATGTACTGATTTGCGTGTCCGTATCGTAATCTGCGTCTGTAATCCATGTGTTTGTATCGCAATCTGTGGGTCTTTCATCTGTGTACTGATTTGTGTGCCTGTATCGCAATCTGTGCGTCTGTAATCTGAATTGATGTGTGTCTGTATCACAAACAGTGTTTGAAATCAATTCATTTTGTGTGTATTTTAACTTCTGTGTGTATATCAATCTGTGCATCTGCAATCCATTCACTGTGTCTGTATCTCAATCTGCGTGTGTGATCAGATCTGTGTGCGTGATCAGATCTGTGTGCGTGTTTTAATTTGTGTGTCCATATTTTGATTTGTGTATGTACAAACACACAGATGTAAATACGGACACACAAATTAAAACACGCACACAGATCTCATCACACACGCAGATTGAGATACAGACACAGTGAATTGGATTACAGAAGCACAGATTGACATACACACACACACAAATTAGGACACGGACACATAGATCTGATCACACACACAAATTACAAACCCCGTTTCCATATGAGTTGGGAAATTGTGTTAGATGTAAATATAAACAGAATACATCCATCCATCCATTTTCTACCGCTTATTCCCTTTTGGGGTCGCGGGGGGCGCTGGCGCCTATCTCAGCTACAATCGGGCAGAAGGCGGGGTACACCCTGGACAAGTCGCCACCTCATCGCAGGGCCAACACAGATAGACAACATTCACACTCACATTCACACACTAGGGCCAATTTAGTGTTGCCAATCAACCTATCCCCAGGTGCATGTCTTTGGAAGTGGGAGGAAGCCGGAGTACCCGGAGGGAACCCACGCATTCACGGGGAGAACATGCAAACTCCACACAGAAAGATCCCGAGCCTGGATTTGAACCCAGGACTGCAGGACCTTCGTATTGTGAGGCAGACGCACTAACCCCTCTGCCACCCAGAATACAATGATTTGCAAATCCTTTTCAACCCATATTCAGTTGAATATGCTACAAGGACAACATATTTGATGGGGCTGTGAATCTTTTGGTGTCCCACGATTCGATTCAATATCGATTCTTGGAGTCGCGATTCGATAATATATCAATTTTTTTCGATTCAACACGATTCTCGATTCAAAAACGATATTTTTTCGATTCAAAAGGATTGTGTATTCATTCAATACATAGATTTCAGCAGGATCTACCCAGTCTGCTCACATGCTAGCAGAGTAGTAGATTTTTTTATAAAAAGCTTTTATAATTGTAAAGGACAATGTTTTATCAACTGATTGCAATAATGTAAATTTGTTTGAACTATTAAAGGAAGCAAAAATATGACTTATTTTATCTTTGTGAAAACATTGGACACTGTGTTGTCAAGCTTATAAGATGCCATGCAAGTGTAAGCCACTGTGACACTATTGTTCTTTTTTATTATTTTTATAAATGTCTAATGATAATGTCAGTGAGGGATTTTTAATCACTGCTATGCTGAAATTATAACTAATATTGATACTGTTGTTGATGATATTCATTTTTGTTTCACTACTTTTGGTTTGTTCTGTGTGGTGTTTGTGTCTCCTCTCAATTGCTCTGTTTATTGCAGTTCTGAGTGTTGCTGGCTCAGGTTTGGGTTTGGAATTGGATTGCATTGTTATGGTATTGCTGTGTAGTGGTTTGTTGGATTGATTAAAAAAAAAAGAGTCGATTCTGAATCGCACAGCGTGAGAATCGCGATTTGTATTCAAATCGATTTTTTCCCACACCCCTAATATTTGATGTTCAAACTGATAAACATTTTTTTTTGCAAATAATCATTAACTTTAGAATTTGATGCCAGCAACACGTGACAAAGAAGTTGGGAAAGGTGGCAATAAATACTGATAAAGTTGAGGAATGCTCATCAAACAGTTATATGGAACATCCCACAGGTGTGCAGGCTAATTGGGAACAGGTGGGTGCCATGATTGGGTATAAAAGCAGCTTCCATGAAATGCTATGTAATTCACAAACAAGGATGGGGTGAGGGTCACCACTTTGTAAGTAAATTGTCGAACAGTTTTAGAACAACATTTCTCAACGAGCTATTGCAACAAATTTAGGGATTTTACCATCTACGGTCTGTAAAATCATGAAAAAGTTCAGAGGATCTGGAGAAATCACTGCACGCAAGCGATGATATTACGGACCTTTGATCCCTCAGGTGGTACTGCATCAAAAACCGACATCAGTGAGTAAAGGATATCCCTACATGGGCTCAGGAACACTTCATAAAACCACTGTCAGTAACTACAGTTGGTCGCTACATCTGTAAGTGCAAGTTAAAACTACTATGCAAAGCGAAAGCCATTTATTAAAAACACTCATCTAAGATGGACTGATGCAAAGTGGAAAGGATTTCTGTGGTCTCATGAGTCCACATTTCAAATTATATTTGGAAACTGTGGACGTGGTGTCCTCCAGAACAAAGGGGAAAATAACCATCCGGAATGTTATAGGCGCAAAGTTGAAAAGCCAGCATGTGTGATGGTATGGGCGTGCATTAGTGCCCAAGGCATGGGTAACTTACACATCTGTGAAGGCACCATTAATGCTGAAAGTTACATACAGGTTTTGGAACAACATATGCTGGCATCTAAGCAACGTTATCATGGACGCCCCTGCTTATTTCAGCCAGAAATGCCAAGCCACGTGTTACAACAGCGTGGCTTCGTAGTAAAAGAGTGTGCGTACTCTCCTGGCCCGCCTGCAGTCCAGACCTGTCTCCCATGGAAAATGTGTGGCGCATTATGAAGCGTAAAATACGACAGCGGAGACTGAAGCTCTACATAAAACAAGAATGGGAAAGAATTCCACTTTCAATTAGTTTCCTCAGTTCCCAAACGTTTATTGAGTGTTAAAAGAAAAGGTAATGTAACACAGTGGTGAACATGCCCTTTCCAAACTATTTTGGCACGTGTTGCAGCCATGAAATTCTAACTTAATTATTATTTGCAAAAAAAAATAAAGTTTATGAGTTTGAACATCAAATATGTTGTCTTTGTAGCATATTCAACTGAATATGGGTTGAAAAGGATTTGCAAATAATTGTATTCTGTTTATATTTACATCTAACACAATTTCCCAACTCATATGGAAACGGGGTTTGTAGTACACAAACATGAATCAGATTACAAAAGCATAGATGGCGTTAGATACACACAAATTAGTAAACAGATACAGGTGATTACACACACTAAAATGGTGATACACACAAATTAGTACACAAACACGAGAATTGTATTACAGAAGCACATACTGAGATATAGACACACAAATCAGAACACACTCGTGAATCAAATTACAGACGCACAGACTGAGATAAACACACAAATCAGTACACACACACGTGAATCAGATTAGACACAGAATGAGATATAAACACCCAGATAAGTACACAAACACGTGAATCAGATTACAGACACACAGACTGAGATATAAACACACATAAGTACTCAAACACGTAAATCAGATTACAGACGCACAGACTGAGATATAAACACACAAATCAGTACACACACACGTGAATCAGATTAGACACAGAGTGAGATATAAACACACAGATAAGTACACAAACACGTGAATCAGATTACAGACACACAGACTGAGATAAACACACAAATCAGTACACACACGTGAATCAGATTAGACACACAAATCAGTACATACACACGTGAATCAGATTAGATACAGAGTGCGATATAGACACAAATCAGAACACACACACGTGAATCAGATGACAGACGCACAGACTGAGATATAAACACACAAATCAGTACACACACACGTGAATCAGATTAGACAGAGTGTGAGATATAAACACCCAGATAAGTACACAAACACGTGAATCAGATTACAGACACACAGACTTAGATATAAACACACAGATAAGTACACAAACATGTGAATCAGATTACAGATGCACAAATCAGTACACAAACGTAAATCAGATTACAGACACACAGACTGAGATAAACTCAGAGTGAAACAGTTTGCTACAATACTTGCATACACCATACATTAAATACAATAGTACTTGTGTACGTTATACATTAAATACATTAATACTTACATAGAATATTACTTGGCTACACACAGAGCCAATAAGTGATGGTGAGCAGCAAAGATGAGAACTTCCTGCTGGAACTTGTAGAGTGTTGTGTAGAGTGAGGACGTGTGTGTGTGTGCATCAGAGGTTTCTCACCGTAGAGGAACTGCGAACACTGGGCGTAGCCGTCTTCCGTGTCCTCGCACTTGTCGGCGGCGGTCTGCATGTCGCTGTAGGTGGCGGCGAAGAGGGCGGCGCCCGACTCCACCAGGAACTTACACGCCCGCACGTTGTTGCAGGAGGCGGCGCAGTGCAGCGGCGTCCTGACCACACCCCCCAAAAGACAGCGTGAGAACACATAAGGAGGCGTCGCGACCTTGGGGGCGGGGGCACACCACGCTCTACTGACCAGCCGTCGTTGTCTGCGGCGTTGACGTCCACGCCAAAGCGCACCAGGAGCTTGATGATGTGGGTGTGTCCGGCGCACACGGCGTTGTGTAGCGCCGTGATGCCCTCGTCGTTGGCGGCGCTGGGGTCGTCCACCTGCAAGACAAGCGTCAGGGACCACAGCGCCCGAGGTGGCGAGGAGACTCACTTGGTAGATGAGCCTGCGCACGAGGTGGTACTCGCCCTCCAGCGAAGAGTCCAGCAGGATGGCGAGGGCGTTGAACTTGACCCGCAGCGCCCCGTCGACAGGACCCGAGGCAGCTGTGCGCAGGATGGACTTCTTTGCCTGAAAGGTTTATTAGCTTTAATATTATCATTACAATTACTTTTATTGTACCTATTATTATCATAATCAATATTCTTATACTTATTATCATTATTATAACTATTCTTATACCTATCACTATTATTATCATTTTAATTACTATTCTTATATCTATTGTTATTATTATCATAATTACTAATCATTTTCCTATTATTATTATCGTGATAATTACTATCCCTTTTCCTATTATTAATATGATGATTAATAATAATTTTCCTATTATAATTATCATAATTATTCATTTTCCTATTATCATAATTACTTTTCTTGTTCCTTTCTTATTATTATTATCATGATAATTACTATTCCTTTTCCTATTATTATTATAATAATTACTATCTGTATACCTATTATTATTATTATTATTAGCATAATTACTATTCTTATACCATCCATCCATTTTGTACCGCATATTCCCTTTGGAGTCGCGGGGGGTGCTGGTGCCTATCTCAGCTACGGGCGGAAGGCGCCGTACACCCTGGACAAGTCGCCACCTCATCACACGTATTTCTTATACCTGTTATTATTATCTTTATTATTATTTTCAGGATAATAACTATTGTACCTATTATAATTATTATCATGATAGTTACTATTCCTTTTCCTATTATTATAATTACTATTTATTTTTCTATTATTATTATTATCATGATAATTACAATTATCCTATTATAATTAGTATCATGATAATTACTATTCTTTTTTCTATTATTATTATGATAATTACTATTCTTACAACTTTAATTATTATTATGATAATTACTATTCTGGTCTTCACGGTGGCAGAGAGGTTAGTGCATCTGCCTCACAATACGAAGGTCCTGAGTAGTCCTGGGTTCAATCCCGGGCTCGGGATCTTTCTGTGTGGAGTTTGCATGTTCTCCTCATGACTGCGTGGGTTCCCTCCGGGTACTCTGGCTTCCTCCCACCTCCAAAGACATGCACCTGGGGATAGGCCCCTCCCACCTCCACAGACATGCACCTGGGGATAGGTTGATTGGCAACACTAAATGGTCCCTAGTGTGTGAATGTTGTCTGTCTATCTGTGTTGGCCCTGCGATGAGGTGGCAACTTGTCCAGGGTGTACCCTGCCTTCCGCCCGATTGTAGCTGAGATAGGCGCCAGCGCCCCCCGCGACCCCGAAAGGGAATAAGCGGTAAAAAATGGATGGATGGATGGATAACTACTATTCTTAAACCTATTAATATTAGTATTGTTATTCCAGCACCCCCACGACCCCGAACGGTACAAGCGGTAGAAAATGGATGGATGGATGGATCATTATCATGGTAATTACTATTCTTATACCCATTAATATTATTATTGTTATTATCATTATCAAGATGATAACTATTCATTTTTCTACTATTATAATTATGATAATTATTACTCTTATACCTATTATTATTATTATCATGATAATTAATATTCCTTTTCCTATTATAATTATCATGATTTTATCATAATTACTATTAATTTTCCTATTATTATCATCATCATTACTATTCTTATACCGACTATTATTATTACTATCATGATAATAATATTCTTATACCTATTATTATTATCATAACTAATATTCCTTTTCCTATTATAATTATAATGATAATTACTATTCATTTTCCTATTATTATCATGATAATTAATATTCTTATACCTATTATTATCATAATTAATATTCATGTCCTATCATTATTATCATAATTAATATTCTTATACCTATTATTATTTATTATCATAATTAATATTCCTTTTCCTATTATAATTATAATGATTACTATTCATTTTCCTACTATTATTATTATCATGATATTTAATATTCTTATACCTATTATTATTATTATTATCATAATTAATATTCCTTTTCCTATTATAATTATAATTATTACTATTAATTTTTCTACTATTATTATTATCATATTTAATATTCTTATACCTATTATTATTATTATCATAATTAATATTCCTTTTTCTATTATTATTACCATCCATCCATCCATCAATTTCTACCGCTTATTCCCTTTTGGGGGTCGCGGGGGGGCGCTGGCGCCTATCTCGGGGCGGAAGGCGGGGTACACCCTGGACAAGTCGCCACCTCATCGCAGGGCCAACACAGATAGACATACAACATTCACAATCACATTCAAACACTAGGGCCAATTTAGTGTTGCCAATCAACCTATCCCCAGGTGCATGTCTTTGGAAGTGGGAGGAAGCCGGAGTACCCGCAGGGAACCCACGCATTCACGGGGAGAACATGCAAACTCCACACAGAAAGATCCCGAGCCTGGATTTGAACCCAGGACTGCAGGAACTTCGTATTGTGAGGCAGACGCACTAACCCCTCTGCCACCGGGAAGCCCTTTTTATCATGATAATTACTATTCATTTTCCTATTATCATTATCATGATAGTTAATATTCGTATACCTATTATTAGTTATTAAAATTAATATTAATTTTTCTATTATTATTATTATCATGATAATTACTATTAATTTTCCTATTTTTATCATATCATCATCATCATGATAATTACTATTCTTATACCTATTAATATTATTATTGTTATTCCAGCACCCCCGCGACCCTGAACGGGACAAGCGGTAGAAAATGGATGGATGGATGGAAGGATCATTATGATAATTACTATTGTTATACCCATTAATATTATTATTGTTATTATCATTATTATGCAGCTGAGATAGGCTCCAGCACCACCCGCAACCCTAAAAGGGACAAACGGTAGAAAATGGATGGGTGGATGATGATTAATATTCCTTTTCCTATTATTATAATGATCATGATCATTATTACTCTTATACCTATTGTAATTATTATTATTTTCATGATAATCAATATTTTTATTTTTATTATTTACATTATAAATATAATCTAATAAATTGTATATTAATATAATAGCAATATTATTATGATTCATTATTACATTAATTGTTAATAAAATAATGCTAGTAAAAATGGCAATAATGACTATTATTAATATAATTATTAGTATTCCTAATTATTGTAATTAACATTCTTATTTCTATTAACATTAATTATTCGTTATTTTTATTCCTATTATGACAATTATTGACATCATTATTATTATAGTAATTATTACAAGTCTACGTAGTACAATAATAGTTATATGTATCAATATTATAATACTAATCATTTTAATAATTATTATAATAGTTGTATTATTACTATTATATTATTTATATTATTACAGTATTATCATTCAATAATATTATTGGAATAATGATCGTAATTATTATATTTCACATTATTGTTGTGATAATGATTATTGTAATAATAATGTTATGACCACCATTAATAATAATGATGATGATGATGAGCAGGTCATCTCACCGTGACCTCAGAAGGTCGCAGGTTGAGGGCGTGGCCTCCTTGCGAGGGGTCCTGATGAGGCGACGTGATTGGATGCAGCACTTCCTCTTCTGCCCCCTCCAGAGCAGCGGCCGGGGGGCGGAAAGAGGCGGAGCTTGTGACGGGTGAACTTGGGGGCCGTGGGGTTGGAGTCACCTCATCCTCTGGGGTCTCCATGGCGATGGTCTCCATGGCAGCCATGGTGGTCTTCTGGTAGAGAAGCTTCTGGATGTTGGGGCCCGCCGGGCCTTCGGGCTCTGCCACAGAGCCACGCTTCTTCAGGGGCCGGGGGGCGTGCTGCCAACGCCGCAGGACTTCAGGGTCGGCGGGGAAAGACAGGAAGGGGAGGAGCTTTGTGGGACTGAGCGGCCGAGTGGGAGCTCGCTCTGCTCTACAACCGTCAGTCCCGCCCCTTTTGGAGGCGCACGGGGGGATGGGCCTCCCGTACACTGGGGGTGGAGGTGACAAGTTGGCCTTTGGCGGTGGCGAGTCACCTGCTGGGCAGCGTGGCGGCGTGCAGCTCTTTCCCAGGAGGCTTTGCTGCGTGTACACGCGGATTATGGACGCCGCCGCCACCGTCAAAGGCTTTTGCAGCACAGGGGGGAGGGGCCCCGAGGTGGGGGGACTGTCCTGCTTGCTGGCCACATGTAGGGCGCCCCTTGATGGCCGCATCCTTCCAGGGAAGGTTCCGGTGGAGAAGGCGGTGGCTGGAGGCAGAGCTTGCAATGCCATCTGAGCTTTAGAGCACGCCTACCAGCCAAACACACAAAGACAGGTGTAACACGGGTGTAACACGGTTGTAACACAGGTGTAACACATATGTAACACGGGTGTAACACAGGTGTAACACGGGTGTAACACAGGTGTAACACAGGGGTAACAGGTGTAACACGGGGGTAACACGGGTGTAACACGGGTGTGACACGGGTGTGACACGGGTGTGACACGGGTGTAACGCGGTCCTCAGCGAGAAGGAGTCCACTGGTACCTGGTCTTCAGCCATGTGATTGGTCCTTGATGGGACATGGGGCGGCGCATCTGTAGCGTAGCGTGAGCTTGAGGAGTGGCGGCGCAGGCTGGCCACGCGGGGCAGAGTGCAGGCGTGGGCGGGGCTAGTCTCCACCGCTGCAACACAACAACATGTCTGATTGGCTCATGGAGATCACGTGACTGGCCTACCTGAGGTCGCTTCCTGCGGCCGGCGGGGCGGGACTGGCATCGGCAGGGTGGTGGCGTGAAGTGGGGGCCCCTGACAGGAGGACTGGATGTACGGACCCACCGCCGCCACAGCGACGTCCGAGGTGACCTGCAGGGGGGGCCCACACCGGATGTTGTGGTCCTGGGCAGGACCCCCAGGGGCCCGCACCTTTGTCTCCTGGGGCTGCAGAGCCGCCTTCTTCCAAAGACGAAGGCGGACCTCAGAGAGGCGTCGCTCCATGGCCGCCACCTCCACGTTCTTCTTGTTCAGGCCCGACCTCTGCTGCTGCAGTCGGCTGCTCTGGTCCTGGTTCAGCTGCTTCCTCAGCTAGAAGGTCCAACGCCACGTTAGCATATTCATTAGCACACCATGCTAGCATCTTCATTAACACGCTATGTTAGCATCTTCATTAGCACGCCATGTTAGCATTTCATTAGCACGCCACGTTAGCATCTTCATTAGCACGCCACGTCAGCATCTTCATTAGCACGCTACGTTACCATCTTCATTAGCACTCCATGTTAGCATCTTCATTAACACACCACATTAGCACCTTCATTAGCACGCCACGTTAACTTTTTCAATAGCACGCCACGTTAGCATTTTCATTCGCACGCCACGATAGCATCTTCATTAACATGCCATGTTAGCATCTTCATTAGCACGCCACGTTAACTTTTTTATTAGCACGCCACGTTAGTGTCTTCATTAGCTCGCCACATTAGCGTCTTCATTAGCACGCCACATTAACGTCTTCATTAGCACGCCACATTAGAATCTTCATTAGCACGCCACGTTAGCATCTTCATTAGCACGCCACGTTAGCATCTTCATTAACCTGCCATGTTAACATCTTCATTAGCACGCCACGTTAGCATCTTCATTAGCACGCCATGTTAGCACATTGAAGTAGCACACGGACCTGCAGCTCCCTGCAGAGGTGCATCAGCTCAACGGAGGAGGAAGTGGCGGGGGCGTGGAGGCGGGGAGTAAGAGGAGAAGGAGGAGGCGGCATTGAGATGCTCCTCAGCGCCTCCAACTGGAGGCTCAGCTCCTCCACCCGCGCGACGGCCAGCAGCATCTCCTTCTGCTTCTGCTGCAACACGGCGCTCATCTGCTCCACCTCGCCCGCTGCAAGAGCACACACACGCAGCACCTCCATGACATCGCCGTCGCATGGCTACGCCCCTCCTTGGCGACACCCCCTCCGCTCACCCAGCTCGCTGTTGCCGAGGCGTTTGTTCTCCACTTGGCCCCTGAGGGCCCGCACACGCTGCAGCTTGGCCTCCTGCCTGAGGACATTCTCTTGGAGCATCTGATCCTCCTGATGCTCCTCCCGATGCTCCTCATGATGTTCCTCATGATGCTCCTCATGATGTTCCTCATGATGCTCCTCATGATGTTCCTCATGACGCTCCTCCTGATGATAGTCCCAATGCTCCTCCTGATGCTCCTCCTGATGCTCCTCTGGCCTCAATCTCCACAGTCGTGGCTCCTGGGGGCCACAAGGGGAGGATACAACATCATCAGACATGCTCACAGTCTGCCGGTCATGTGACCAGCCGGCCTGCACTTCTCCAGGACAAGCGGTCTGGACGGGAAGGGAGGGGGCGGAGTCAAACTGTGAACCTCATCAAGGGGCAGACAGGAAGTAGAGCGCCACCTCATTAGCGCCATCCTAATCCAGACAGATTAGAGCCCCCCCCGCCGTGAGGGACGCCATCCCAACAATGTGGCGTCTGCTGCCCTGTCATGTGACCATGACATCACGCTGACACACCGCCACGCTGTCTCATTAAGACGGGCAAAGGCTGGGATTAAGACGTTGCCACGTCGTCATGGCAACCCAGCCACAACTCACTTCCTGAACTTTGCCTGGCGCCATATGGGGTGGTCACATGACCAGGTGGGCTTCATTGTTCACCAGCACGGTCACCGTGGCAACCGTTGCCGAGCAGAACACAGATCCCTCGCCTCCTTCACGTTGTCATGGTAACGCAGGTGCCAGTCACTCGCCCTCAGCTACCTTGATGACGTCATCAACAGCGGTCCGTCAAAAGCGCCTTGTAGTTCAACACACTTCCGCAAGGGGGCGGGACAAGTTACAGCCCGGAGCGGCCGCCACCGCAGATGATTGACACCTGTGTCAACAAGTCCATTCACTTTTTTTAAACGACACAAGCCCCTCCCACTTGTTAGTCATTAACATGAACAACATGAAGTAGCAAGCAGTGCAAGGTGAAAGGTCATCAAAGGGGGCTCACCGGCATCATGGCGTCCACGCGTGGAAGCAGGAAGTGGTCGCGCGGTGTCCACGACCACTTTGTCCGCGCGTGTGAGGATCACTGCCATTTAATTCGCGCACAGAGTCAAGCGCCTGTGCGTGACGACAGCTTCCGCTTTGGCTCTTCAGCATAAGAGGCGGGGAATAATCCACCACGTGGGTCTGATTGGAGCTGAATAGTATAATTAATCAATGTGGCTTCACGGTGGCAGAGGGGTTAGTGCGTCTGCCTCACAATACGAAGGTCCTGCATTCCTGGGTTCAAATCCAGGCTCGGGATCTTTCTGTGTGGAGTTTGCATGTTCTCCCCGTGAATGCGTGGGTTCCCTCCGGGTACTCCGGCTTCCTCCCACTTCCAAAGACATGCACCTGGGGATAGGTTGATTGGCAACACTAAATTGGCCCTAGTGTGAGAATGTGAGTGTGAATGTTGTCTGTCTATCTGTGTTGGCCCTGCGATGAGGTGGCGACTTGTCCAGGGTGTACGCCGCCTTCCGCCCGATTGTAGCTGAGATAGGCGCCAGCGCCCCCCGCGACCCCAAAAAGGGAAGAAGCGGTAGAAAATGGATGGATGGATGGTGGGAAAGAGATGTTTTGTGTCACGTGGGACACGCCAGGTCCAGCTCGTGCTTCGTGGCGTCCGTTAACTTTTGTAGTCACTCATCCAGAACATTTTATTTTGAAAGTTGACATGTGTATATTCTGGTGTTAAGCATTTCCGACCAACCACATTTTTTAAATAAACTTTTATTTATGATTTTCAACATTTACAAACAGACGAGAAAAAATAATCAAAATAAGTACGAAATAAAACAGCACCAGAGTGTTGTAAATTCAAAGTAACTAAAATAAAATACAAATATATATATATAAAATAAACAAAGTGCAATCAATTTCAGTAAATAACTTAAATATGGAACACAGCATCATTGTTTTCACAGCTTTTTTGTTGTTAGAGGTAGAGAGTGTTTTAACGTAGAGTTCTAAATCTTTTTAAAGGCACAAAAGACAGGTCGGGTATTGAGAAACTTACATTTATGAATATAAAACTTAGCCAATTCCCAGCAGCCACATAAACTACTTCCTGTGTCTAACAAAACACTCGCCGGAAATACACAGGCGTTTCAAAATAAATGAGGGGAATAATCCATCGCGTGGATCCAATTGTTGCTCAATGGCACAATTATTAATTGTGGTGGGAAAGCGAAGTTTTGTGTCATGTGTAGCACGCCAGGTCCATGTCGTGCTTCGTGGCGTCCGTCAACTTTTGTAGTCACTCGTCCAAATGCATTTATTTTGAAAGTTGACATATGTATAATTCCGGTCTGAGGCGTTTCCGCTTCAGAGAATTAAGCACGAAACATTCGCCGGAAATACTGAGATGTTTCAAAATAAATGACTTGCAAGGAAACCGACCACTCCATGTATGTTTTTATGCCATGATATGTACTACAAAATAAGCAGTCATGACGACTCTCAACAACATGCCGAGTAGCTGAATACGAACAGAGCCTCTTGGCAGCCAGGCACAAGTAGCAGGCTTTTATTGTGAAAGCGAAAATAAAAATTACGTCTTTCTCTGGAACTCACTCACGCGTGTAATGGAGACTTGGACCGACGTGTCTGTATCGTATATATTTGCAACATTACATCAAAAACTCCCACTTTGAAGGCGAGGCAAGGCGGGGAACAAAGACCGGAAGTCCGTGTGAAGTCGCGCTGTTGTGAAGTGCGTTGGGATTGTTCATCTTTTAACCTTCACCTGCACCCCAGGTAGCACACGTGGCCGGTAAATTGTGTCACCTAATCATAAACGACTTTTTGTGACATGACAATTAATTGGGCGTATCACCAATATTGCTAACTTTACATTTGGACCAACATGCTTGTTACTAGACAGCGAGGGCGAACAAGATGGCGGCCAGTAGCAGCGATGGAGAAGACTCTGATGTGGAGAAGAACTTTGCTCTGCTGATGGAGAGAGGAGCTGAGGAGGAGGACGGTGAAGATGAGGAAGAGGACGGTGAAGATGAGGAGGAGGACGGTGAAGATGACGAGGATGAAGGGCCAGCAATGGAGACGAGAGAGGACATCAAAAAAGGTGGGGAAGCCGTTCCTGGTGTTTGTGAAGGAGTGAGTGAGTGAATGAGTGAGTGTCGTTGTCAGAACTCTCCAATATGTCCTTTGAGGACGTGATGAAGCTGCAGAAGGAAGTGGGCACCAAGGTGTACCAGGAAGTGGCGTACGGCGCCGCCAAGCGTCCGCACGGCGCCGCCAAACACAAGCGTCTGAACAAGAATAGGTGAGCGGTCACGTGACCACCGCCGACCACACCTGCGAGCTCACCCGTGTTTGCCGCCAGGCCCATGGAGATGTCCTCCAAGAGGGCGGCGCCGTTCCTTCGCCAGGTGGCGGGCGTGAAGAAAGCGGTGAGTGGCAGGGAGTGCGGGGACAAACGCTAACGTGCTAACGAGCCAACGGTGCGCAGATGCGGAGAGACCCTCGCTTTGATGACCTGTCTGGAGAGTACAAGGCGGACGTCTTCGAGAGGACCTACGGCTTCATCCATGACATCAGGAGACAGGAGGCCCAGGTGCGTGACCTCACCTACTTGTGGGCGGAGCTACACGCTGGCACGCTCTCTCCCTGTGCAGGTGATTAAAAAGCAGCTGAAGAAGACGGAGAAGGGCGAGAAGAAGGAGAAGCTCAACTCCCTCCTCAAGAAGATGGTGAGTCTCTGCCCCCGGCTGCTCACGCTGAGCATTGTGGGAAATGTGACGGGTGTGTGGCGTCCCGCAGGCCAATCAGGAGCGAGCGAGGCGGAGTGCAGAGCAGCAGAGAGAGCGAGCGCTTCAGTTCAAGAAGGAGCAGCGAGAACGAGCCAATCAGGGAGCACAACCCTTCTTCCTCAATAAAAGTAAGCAGTTCACATTTGTTCATGTGTTCACAGTCCCTTCCGAGGTTTCTCATTGTGTTGAGTTTTTCCTTGCCCGGATGTGGTCTTGGTTTATATAAAGAGATATGGACGGATGTGTTGTGTTGCCAACAGGCGCGGAGAAGAAAGTGCGTCTGGCTGAGAAGTACAAGGAGCTGAAGAAAAGCGGCAAGCTGGAGAACTTCCTGAGCAAGAAGAGGAAGAAGAACGCACTGAAAGACCGTAGGAAGTTACCATGGCAACAGCAGCACAAGTGAGTGTGCGGTGCGTTCAGGGTCACACGTGAGAATCACGTCCTGACCGGACGACGTAATGGTCACATGGTTTGTGTGTTGATTGTTGTGGCACTACAAGTCAAACACAATACAAAGAACTTTCAAAATAAAAGCTGTAAAGTATTTATCATTGAAATATGTTTTTCCTACACTTGTGCACCTTGGTTGCAAATAAAGTTTGTTCACTTTGACAACACCTGCTGACCATCAGACAAAATACTTAGTGTACAGGAATATCAATGACAAACACAAAACATCCTCTTTTACCCTTCAAAGTAAAGTGTATTTCTCTATCAGAATCTTTATTAATGCCAATAATTGATGGAATTGACATTGTGTACAGCTTTGATAGATCACACACCATGACATTGCAGTTATAGGTGTAGTTAGTGCCATCTCCTATCCAGAGTGTGAAGTTGGACTGATGGACTGCTTGAGGACCTGTGGTGCATGTGAGGGGTCAGAGGTCATCTTCTGGGCTCTTTGATGGAGGATGTGTTGGTGCAGGGAGGCCTTGACCTGTCAAACATCTTCATTTATCAACTAGTGACACATTTATCAACCAGTGACACATCTCCATTTATCAACCAGTGACACATCTCCATTTATCAACCAGTGATACATCTACATTTATCAACCAGTGACACATCTCCATTCATCATTCAGTGATACATTTATCAACCACTGGCACATCTTCATTTATCAAACAGTGACACATTTATCAACCAGTGTGATACATCTTCATTCACCAACCAGTGACACATTTATCAACCAGTGTCACATCTTCATTTATCAACCAGTGATACATCTTCATTCATCAACCAGTGACACATTTATCAACCAGTGATACATCTTCATCAACCAGTGACACATCTTCATTTATCAACCAGTGACACATTTATCAATCAGTGACACATCTTCATTTATCTACCACTGGCACATCTTCATTTATCAACCAGTGACACATCTTCATTTATCATGCTTCTGTTGTGTGTAGAGTATGAATATTAATGAGATGATTAAGGAGTGTCACATGGCATCTAGAAGAGATTAGAATATCTTTATTGACGTGGATGTGGTTGCCTAGCAACCATAAGTCACCTTCAGCTTGCTTCTGTTGCGTCACCTCAGATTGCACGGCGCTCCGAACGGCTCGCTGCATCAGCCAGGTGCACGCGTGCACACTGATGAAGGCCCCGCCCACCAGCCACACCCACTTCCTCCTCATCCAGCTGCCGCTGTTCCTCTGCAGGGCAAAACATGGCCGTGTTAGCGCCTTTAGCCGCGCCGTGCTCGCGGGGACTCACCATTTCTTCCAGGGCGCCCGGGGCGCAGTGGCGTCATCCGCGGCCACTTCCTGTTTGCTGTGTTGGTGCAGCAGGGGGTTCGACTTCAACTGGTACCAGCCCACGTGGATCAGAACCAAGCTGCTGCCCATCACTATCAGAACCTTATTGTTCCGCCACACGTCTCGCATGCGCATCACACTTCTCTGCTGCCCGCTGTCTGTCTAACACACACACACACATTATATTTATGTACATACATAATAATAATGTGTGTACATATACATTATATATATATATATATATATACAAATATATATATATGTAAATATACATAAGAAGACTACCCAGCATGCAACAGTGGTGACGAGCATGCACAGTAGCCCTGGGAAGTGTTGTTGTATGTCGCCATGCAGGTGTTGTACCGACATCTGTTACCCATCGGAATTTGTAACTGCAAGGGGCGATGTTCCCATGGCGTTTGTTTGATGGTTAAACGGCAAGCAAAGAGGAGAAGAAGAATGCGGAATTTAAAAGGTAAAAAGGTATATGTGTTTGAAAATCCTAGAATCATTTTTAAGGTTGTATTTTTTCTCTAAAATTGTCTTTCTGAAAGTTATAAGAAGCAAAGTAAAACAATAAATTAATTTATTTAAACAAGTGAAGACCAAGTCTTTAGAATATTTTCTTGGATTTTCAAATTCTATTTGAGTTTTGTCTCTTAGAATTAAAAATGTCGAGCAAAGCGAGAGCAGCTTGCTAGTAAATAAATCTTAAAAAAAGAGGCAGCTCACTGGTAAGTGCTGCTATTTGAGCTATTTTTAGCTCGGTCGGTAGAGTGGCCGTGCCAGCAACTTGAGGGTTGCAGGTTCGATTCCCACTTCCGCCACCCTAGTCACTGCCGTTGTGTCCTTGGGCAAGACACTTTACCCACCTGCTCCCAGTGCCACCCACACTGGTTTAAATGTAACTTAGATATTGGGTTTCACTATGTAAAGCGCTTTGAGTCACTAGAGAAAAGCGCTATATAAAAAATATAGAAAAAAAATATATATAGATAAATACTGTAAACTATCCTTAAAGCTGAAACGTCAGATGTCAGAATTTCAGCATTAATAAAGTACACATATTCTGGAAATCAATGACTTACTTTCATTATAGTATGAGTCCATTGTATCAGCTGTTGATTCTCTCTCACACACATACATTTTCCAATATAGATAAGGCTACACATGTGTAACCGATAGAAAAAGGAAACAGCATATTTTGGTATTTTTTATTTTATTTTATATTATTATTAATTTCACTAAAATCCATCACATGATGTGTTTTAGTTTCTTTTTACTTTAAATGTGGATTATCAGTAATATAATTCAATTTTTTGTGGATTCATTTTTGTATTTCTTTTATTTTTACTAATCTGAGCTTTTATTTTGAAAGTTTGAGGATATGACATAGCTGCTTTTCCCGCCAATCTGCGCCGTTCCTCACTGCGAGTGGTATGTTGTTTTGCTCTGGGATTAACTAAGCATAATTCTTGAGTTTAATTGCAAAATTAACGGAAGAATGTTGGTGTGCAAATGTTCCAGATGTGTTTATGGGGGTCTTTGTTTAGTGGCGTGTTTTAAAGAGACATTTTGAGCGAGGGAAGGAATGTTTGTTCGCCGAGACTTTTCCTTGTGTGTGTGTGTGTGTGTGTGTGTGTGTGTGTGTGCGTGTGAGTGTGTGTGGTTCCTCCATGTTGTAGCCTACATGCTCATCCATCCATCCATTCTCTACCACTTATTTCCTTTTGGCGTCGCTGGCGCCTATCTCAGCTACAATCGGGCGGAAGGCGGGGTTACACCCTGGACAAGTCGCCACCTACATGCTCAATGTATTGTATTTATTTTGTGTGTGTTAGGAGTTATGTGGAGAGGAGATGACCACTGCATTCACATTGTGTCTCATGTCACTGTCATACAGGTATGTGTGTCATGTCACTGTCATACAGGTATGTGTGTCATGTCACTGTCATACAGGTATGTGTGTCATGTCACTGTCATACAGGTATGTGTGTCATGTCACTGTCATACAGGTATGTGTGTCATGTCACTGTCATACAGGTATGTGTGTCATGTCACTGTCATACAGGTATGTGTGTCATGTCACTGTCATACAGGTATGTGTGTCATGTCACTGTCATACAGGTATGTGTGTCATGTCACTGTCATACAGGTATGTGTGTCATGTCACTGTCATACAGGTATGTGTGTGTTTGGCGGCTATGTTAGAAATGTTTGTTTACTTTACTGTATGAGCAATGAGTAGCGAGTCTGCGCCGTTCCTCACAGCGAGAGGAGTTATGTGGAGAGGAGATGATCATTGCATTCCCATTGTGTCTCATGTCACTGTCATACAGGAATAAAGTTGAACCAGCCCTGTGTCCCATGTCATTGAATGAACGCAGAGTACTACACACAAACAGTGTAGTTGGGACCCAGCAGACCCGTCCCGGTGTTGTACCGAAATCTGTTATCCATCGGAATTTGTAACTCCAGAGGGCGATGTTCCCATGGCGTTTGTTTGATGGTTAAACGGCGAGGCCAAAGAGGAGGAGAAGAAGAAGAACGCTTGCGTAAATTCTGTAAACCAGGGGTGGGCATTACGTCGATCGCGATCGACTGGTCGATCTCGGAGGGTGTGTCAGTCGATCTCAAGCCAGGCATTAAAAAATATACATAAAAATGAGCAATTATCAATCATACCAAGACTTCACTTTCGTCAGTTGTTTGACATTCTCGGCACCCGAGGATCTTGTGAGATGACGCTGGCTGCTGCAAGCTCATATTTAAGAAAAAAATCACTAACAGGGCGGACGCAGAGAAACACATTTTATTTCTAGAGACTCCGTACCTACTGTCAAAACTCTAAAGACCGACTGCACAGTTCCTGTCTTCACCATAAAAGACCTGTTTCATCCTGCCTGTGCTAACAAAATAAGAGTCTCAGAAAGCTAGCGTGCACAAGCTAGCAAGCTACGGAGTTTGATGCCAATGTATTTCTCCCCCGCCCTCAGCGACCGCTTTCTCACTTGCTTGCCCACCCGCACACTCACTGAAGTCACTCATCTGCTGCCAGACATTAAAGGGCCACACACATATGCTACTCTCATAACAAAGTGTTTAAAAACGAGTATGCAAGTTGGACAAATGAGATGCCAAATCCAACCACTTTCATGTGGTATTGGACAGAAAGGAGGACTTTTTTTTTCCTCCATTTGAAAATGCGGACGTTATCAGCACCACTGTCTGATTCCAATCAATGCAAGTCATCAGAATCAAATACACCAACTTATATTCTTGTCTTCATGAAAGAAAGGAATATATGTGTGTTAAACATGCTTGTATTATCATTAAACACCATTAACTTGTTAACAAAAATGTCTCTTTCATAAATAAATAAATATAAATTATAAATAGGAATGAGGTAGATGTCCTCGACTTGGTCAATTGAAAAGTAGCTCACCTGCAGAAAAAGTGTGAGCGCCCCTGCTGTAAACTATCCTTAATGCTGAAATGTCAGTTGTCAGAATTTCAGCCTGAATAAAGTACACATATTCTGGAAATCAATGACTTGCTTTCATTATAGTATGAGTCCATTGTATCAGCTGTTGATTCTCTCACACACACATACATTTTCCGGATTAAAAGCTATCATGGAATGAGACGTCAATTATCAGAATCTCAGCATTAATAAATTACACATATTCTTGAAATCGCAAGTCATTGAGTTCCAGAATGTGTAATTTATTCATGCTGAAATTCTGACAACTGGCGTTTCAGCATCAAGAATAGTTTACAGCATTTACGCAAGCATTCTTCTTCTCCTCCTCTTTGCTTGCCGTTTAACCATCAAACAAACGCCATGGGAACATCGCCCCCTGGAGTTACGAATTCCGATGGGTAACAGATTTCGGTACAACACCGGCTACACATGCACATGCTGTTGTTCTGTTTGTTATGGCTGTATGTTCCCTATTTGTAAACCAGGCACCTCAATTACCATTTCCTGCCCTTTTTTACACACCCCCTCCCTTCATCTCCACACACTTTTTCTCATTTGGACCCCCAGAATCAGGAAGCACTCGGGTTACATTTCCCGATAAGACCTGTGGGCGTTTTGCCCAGCCAACTGGGCGTAAACTTATGGCATTTCACACTATTAACAGGAGGTGGCGCCATACCACCTTACTTGAAACATTTCTCGAAATCTGACGGCCAAGTCACAGTTTATCGGAAAATGTAACCCTAGTGCGTCCTGATTCTGGGGGTGCAAATGACAAAAAGTGTGTGGAGATGAAGGGAGGGGGGGTGTAAAAAGGGCAAGAAATTGTAATTGAGGTGCCTGGTTTAAGAATAGAGAACATACAGCCATAACATAAATTCCTAGTTTGTGAACCCATTCTCAAACAATGGCAATAAAAACTATTCTGATTCTAACAAACAGAACAACCGCTTGTGCATGGTTAGCCTTATCTATAATGGAAAATGTATGTGTGTGAGAGAGAATCAACAGCTGATACAATGGACTCATACTATAATGAAACTAAGTAATTGATTTAAAAAATATGTGTAATTTTTTAATGCTGAAATTCTGACAACTGACGTTTCCGCATTAAGGATAGTTTACACCAGGGGTCACCAACCTTTTTGAAAGCAAGAGCTACTTCTCGGGTGCTGATTAATGCAAAGGGCTACCAGTTTGATACACACTTAAATAAATTGCCAGAAATAGCCAATTTGCTTAATTTACCTTTAATAAATAAATCTATATATATATAAAAAATGGTAGGAGGCCACGGGGAAGACCCAGGACACGTTGGGAAGACTATGTCTCCCGGCTGGCCTGGGAACGCCTCGGGATCCCCCGGGAAGAGCTAAACGAAGTGGCTGGGGAAAGGGAAGTCTGGGCTTCCCTGCTTAGGCTGCTGCCCCCGCGACCCAACCTCGGATAAGCGGAAGAAGATGGATGGATGGATGGATATAAAAAATGGGTTTATCTGTCCGTCATTCCGTCGTACATTTTGTTTCCTTTTACGGAAGGTTTTTTGTAGATAATAAACGATGAAAAAAACACTTAATTCAAGGGTTTAAAGAGGAGAAAACACGGAAAAAATTAAAATAAATTTTGGAACATAGTTCATCTACAATTTCGACTCTTTAAAACTCAAAATTCAACCGAAAAAAATGAAGAGAAAAACTAGCTAAATCGAATCTTTTAAAAAAAAAATTAAAAATAATTTATGGAACATCGTTAGTAATTTTCCCTGATTAAGATTAATTTTAGAATTTTGATTACATGTTTTAAAGGGAATAAGCGGTACAAAATGGATGGATGTTTTAAATAGGATAAAATCCAATCTGCACTTTGTTAGAATATATAACAAATTGGACCAAGCTATATTTCTAACAAAGACAAATCATTATTTCTTCTAGATTTTCCTGAACAAAAATGTTAAAAGAAATTCAAAAGACTTTGAAATAAGATTTAAATTTGATTGTACAGATTTTCTTGATTTGCCAGAATATTTTTTGGGGATTTTAATCATAATAAGTTTGAAGATATATTTCACAATTATTCTTCGTCGAAAAAACAGAAGCTAAAATGAAGAATTAAATTAAAATGTATTTATTATTCTTTACAATAAAAAAACAACACTTGAACATTGATTTAAATTGTCAGGAAAGAAGAGGAAGGAATATAAAATATATATGTGTTTGAAAATCCTAGAATCATTTTTAAGGTTGTATTTTTTTCTCTAAAATTGTCTTTCTGAAAGTTATAAGAAGCAAAGTAAAAAAATAAATCAATTTATTTAAACAAGTGAAGACCAAGTCTTTAAAATATTTTCTTGGATTTTCAAATCCTATTTGAGTTTTGTCTCTCTTAGAATTAAAAATGTCGAGCAAAGCGAGAGCAGCTTGCTAGTAAATAAATCTTTAAAAAGAGGCAGCTCACTGGTAAGTGCTGCTATTTGAGCTATTTTTAGAACAGGCCAGCGGGCGACTCATCTGGTCCTTACGGGCGACCTGGTGCCCGCGGGCCCCGAGTTGGTGACCCCTGCTTTACAGCATTTACGCAAGCGTTCTTCTCCTTTTTGCTTGCCGTTTAACCATCAAACAAACGCCATGGCAACATCGCCCCCTGGAGTTACAAATTCCGATGTCGGTACAACACTGGCAGCTAGAATGTGGTTCTATGAGCCCTAAAACGTTGAGAAATCAGCCAACACGCCTCGTCTGCATTTCTTACAATCAAACAAACTACACGATGTGTTTCTTACCTCAGATGTGTTTAAAGTTGTTGTGCAAATAAATGTTATTTGGGAGTAGGACACACGCTCGGTATTCACAAGGTAGCGAATCTTACATGACGATAGGAAAAGCTCAAAGTTGTTCGACGTGTTTGTGTTACTAAAGGTCATTATTATTATTATTATTATTATTATTATACTAAAGGTTGAAGTTTTCCACATACTTTGTAAAGCGAGTGTCGCGGTGTACCTAATGAAGTGTCCACTGAGTCATGTCTGTATTAAACGACAAGAATATACGATGAATTTTCGATAACGGATCCCATCGCTAACACTATTGTTTAATTGTCATTCTAACAAGTCAGCACGTACGACGCCAAGAAGTGAGAAAAGAAGATAAAAACGACAATTCACCTTCAAAAAGCTCTTCCTGCAGCGCCAATCATCGCGTTTCCCGGAAGTGACGTGAAAGTGCCTGACCAAAATGGTGCTTGTCAACATCGCTATGGTATAGAAACAGCGACTAATATCCATCCATCTAAACTGACACTTATTTAGCATGAACAAATAATTTAATACCGCTAGAAAAACACACATATATGTATATATATATAATATACGTACCGTATATATATTTTTAAGTGTTATTTAGACAGGCACCAGTGTGGTTGCCTGCGTGGGTCACGTGTCAAGCGTAACGATGCCAACTGAGTCACTAGAATAAAAATAGCATAGTTTCTCAACTATTTGTAAACGTTGAAACTTATAAAGGTTTATATATATATATATATATATGTATATATATATATATATATATATATATATATATATATATATATATATATATATATATATATATATATATATAATAGCAAAATAAAAACTAAAACAAACATTGACTTCCGGTTCCGGTGACCAACAACAGCTTTATGACACGAGAACCGGAAGTCAATATTTATTGTTTTTGTTTTTGCTGCCTGGTTATTGTATTTTTTCTCCCAAAAGAATACAAATCAAACGGTGTTTTGGATGTTGTTCTTCGACACTGAAATATTTTTTTCCCCAGCTTAATATTTTTATATTTCAAAACAAATTGTTCTTCAGAAAAAAAAAATAATAATAAATAAAACATTTTTAAATAATCCATTCATCCATTTCCTAACGCTTGTCCCTTTTTTGGGTCGCGGGAGGTGCTGGAGCCTATCTCAGCTGCATTCAGTGGAAGGTGGCGTACACCCTGGACAAGTCGCCAAAATAATAATAATAATAGAAGCATAATCACTGTTATACATCCATCCATCCATTTTCTACCGCTTATTCCCTTTGGGGTCACTGGGGGCGCTGGTGCATATCTCAGCTACAATCGGGCGGAAGGTGGAGTACACCCTGAACAAGTCGCCATCTCATCGCAGACTGTTATACACTTTAATTACTTTACAATTATTAATGATTCTAGTTATTGTCATGTAATTGTACTAAAGCCCTCATTGCCTTTTATAAAAAAGTCAATTTCCAATAATCATTTTGTTTGTGTGTAGTCATGGAGACGCTACATTGATGACTTCATCATCACTCCTGCTGCATGTGTGTTACAGGTGGTTTCACACAAAGGTTTGATCCCCTGCAGAGTGACAACAATGCAAGGCGCTGTAAGTGAGGTCAAGGGTCACGGTCTCCATCAGTCGTTACCACAGCAACCAGACTGCCGTGTCATTCCAATAAAGTTTTCTCAACGTATTCTTTATTGGCAACCACTTGAAAGAAAGCAAATGAATGAAATGTAAATGGAGCAGGTTGCAATGTTGACACTAACAACACAAAGCTGGCATGCAGGCTGTCATTGCTCAAAAAATAATCAATCATGTTCTGAGTTTTGAACTATTTAATTACTTCACCTCAAATATTCCGCTTTGAAATACTTTTTGGGGGAAAATATTGCATATGTTGTGTGTTTGCCATAAAAAAGTAAAGATCACTAGGACAAAAAGGACAAACATGAACGAATACACATTTTACTGGACAGCCAGACTGGAAATTGACATAAATGTTGAAGCGTTGAAAGTCAAAAAATAAAAATAAAACAATGTACACAATGGTTGATTTCTAACGCGTTTAAAGAGACTCCTTTGGATCCCTCAGAATTTTAGTGGCATTTTTACTTTTTATTTCAAACAGTCATTACTCGAAAAATCATCATGAATCAAAATCAGTGTTGCTATGAATTATTGACCGAGTCAAGGCTCCAATGCTTTCGTGTCCAATTTTCCACTTGGAGCATTTCCTGGAGGAAAATATTGCATTCACATAGAAAAAAACGGATTTTCTTAAACAAAAAGGGCACAAAAGATAAGAAATAAAATAATAATATTCGACAGATTAGAAATGGATCTCGAGCAGGGATTTTCAAACGGTGGCACGTGCGCCACTGGTGGTACACTGGCTCCATCTAGTGGGAGGCCAAAGAATCAAACACAGTGTTACTGTTCAAACTGTCTGTACTGTTACAGTGGCCAGAAATATGAAATACACTTGTTAAGTCAAACCCATGCCTTGTTTTTAATGAATACTTGAGTCTACTACATTACTGTACTTTAATGTTGTCATCATGGTGGTACTTGATGAATACTTGGGTCTACTACACTACTGTATTTAATGTTGTCATTATGGTGGTACTTGATGAATACTTAGGTCTACTACACTACTGTATTTTAATGTTGTCATTATGATGTTACTTGATGAATACTTAGGTCTACTACACTACTGTACTTTAAAGTTTTCATTATGGTGGTACTTGATACTTAGGTCTACTACACTACTGTATTTTAATGTTGTCATTATGATGGTACTTGATGAATACTTAGGTCTACTACACTATTGTACTTTAAAGTTGTCATTATGGTGGTACTTGATGAATACTTAGGTTTACTACACTACTGTACTTTGATGTTGTCATTATGTTCGTACTTGATGAATACTTAGGTCTACTACAACAGTGGTTCTCAACCTTTTTTCAATGATGTACCCCCTGTGATTTTTTTTTTAATTCAAGTACCCCCTAATCAGAGCAAAGCATTTTTGGTTGAAAAAAAGAGATAAAGAAGTAAAATACAGCACTATGTCATCAGTTTCTGATTTATTAAATTGTATAACAGTGCAAAATATTGTTCATTTGTAGTGGTCTTTCTTGAACTATTTGGAAAAAAAGATATAAAAATAACTAAAAACTTTTTGAAAAATATACAAGTGATTCAATTATGAATGCAGATTTCTCCGCATAGAAGTAATCATCAACTTAAAGTGCCCTATTTGGGGATTGCAATAGAGATCCATCTGGATTCATCAACTTCATTCTAAACATTTCTTCACAAAAAAAGAAATCTTTAACATCAATAGTTATGGAACATGTCCACAAAAAAAATAGCTGTCAACACTGAATATTGCATTGTTGCATTTTTTTTCACAGTTTATGGACTTACAATCATATTTTGTTGAAGTATTATTCAATAAATATATTTATAAAGGATTTTTGAAATGTTGCTATTTTTTGAATATTTTTTAAAAATCTCTCGTACCCTTTGGAATACCTTCAAGTACCCCCAAGAGTATGCATACCCCCATTTGAGAACCACTGTACTACACTACTATATTTCAATGTTGTCATTATGTTCACACTTGATGAATACTTAGGTCTACTACACTAATGTATTTAATGTTGTCATTATGGTGGTACTTAATGAATACTTAGGTCTACTACACTACTGTATTTAATGTTGTCATTATGGTGGTACTTGATGAATACTTAGGTCTACTACACTACTGTATTTTAATGTAGTCATTATGGTGATACTTGATACTTAGGTCTACTACACTACTGTATTTTAATGTTGTCATTATGGTGGTACTTGAATACTTAGGTCTACTACACTACTGTACTTTAATGTTGTCATTATGTTCGTACTTGATGAATACATAGGTCTACTACAACAGTGGTTCTCAACCTTTTTTCAGTGATGTACCCCCTGTGAAATTTTTTTTAATTCAAGTACCCCCTAATCAGAGCAAAGCATTTTTGGTTGAAAAAAAGAGATAAAGAGGTAAAATACAGCACTGTGTCATCAGTTTCTGATTTATTAAATTGTATAACAGTGCAAAATATTGTTCATTTGTAGTGGTCTTGAACTATTTGTAAAAAAAGATATACAAATAACTAAAAACTTGTTGAAAAATATACAAGTGATTCAATTATGAATGCAGATTTCTCCATATAGAAGTAATCATCAACTTAAAGTGCCCTCTTTGGGGATTGTAATAGAGATCGATCTGGATTCATCAACTTCATTCTAAACATTTCTTCACAAAAAAAGAAATCTTTAACATCAATATTTATGGAACATGTCCACAAAAAAAATAGCTGTCAACACTGAATATTGCATTGTTGCATTTCTTTTCACAGTTTATGGACTTACAATCATATTTTGTTGAAGTATTATTCAATAAATATATTTATAAAGGATTTTTGAAATGTTGCTATTTTTAGAATATTTTTAAAAAATCTCCCGTACCCTTTGGCATACCTTCAAGTACCCCCAAGAGTACGCATACCCCCATTTGAGAACCACTGTACTACACTACTGTATTTCAATGTTGTCATTATGTTCACACTTGATGAATACTTAGGTCTACTACACTACTGTATTTAATGTTGTCATTATGGGGGTACTTAATGAATACTTAGGTCTACTACACTACTGTATTTAATGTTGTCATTATGGTGGTACTTGATGAATACTTAGGTCTACTACACTACTGTATTTTAATGTAGTCATTATGGTGGTACTTGATGAATACTTAGGTCTACTACACTAATGTATTTAATGTTGTCATTATGGTGGTACTTGATGAATACTTAGGTCTACTACACTACTGTATTTTAATGTTGTCATTATGGTGGTACTTAATGAATACTTAGGTTTACTACACTACTGTATTTTAATGTTGTCATTATGGTGGTACTTGATGAATACTTAGGTCTACTACTGTATTTCAATGTTGTCATTATGGTGGTACTTGATGAATACTTAGGTCTACTACACTACTGTATTTAATGTTGTTATTATGGTGGTACTTAATGAATACTTAGGTCTACTGCACTATCAATCATCAATCAATCAATGTTTACTTATATAGCCCTAAATCACTAGTGTCTCAAAGGGCTGCACAAACCACCACGACATCCCCGGTAGGCCCACATAAGGGCAAGGAAAACTCACACCCAGTGGGACGTCTGTGACAATAATGATTATGAGAACCTACTGTATTTTAATGTTTTAATGTTTTCATTATGTTCACACTTGATGAATACTTAGGTTTACTACTTGAGGGGAGCCCTAGAGTTTAAAAAAATCTACATTTTGTATTTATTTTGTAAATGAAAAATACCATGTTTTAATTTACCCAGTTTAGAAAGTTAGGACAACCCAGAACCCCCCCCCCAGGTTGGAAGATTCTAGAAGGACTTCCATCGGACGGCTGACAAGATGGTGTGCACCAAGTAGAGCAGCGTTGTGGCGTATGAGAAGACCTGAAACAACACACACACCATCAACATGTCCCACTGTGTGTGTGTGTGTGTGTGTGTGTGTGTGTGTGTGTGTGTGTGTGTGTGTGTGTGTGTGTGTGTGTGTGTGTGTGTGTGTGTGTGTGTGCGTGCGCGTGGGAGACCAACCACGGCTGAGATGTCCAGCTGGTAGTCCTGCAGGCGGCCATTGTCCCTCATGTCCAGCGTGACCTTGGCCAAGGCCACAGAGGCACTGAGGTAGAAGACGGTGGCGATGAGATGATACAAAAAGTCCTGCAAGAGAAGACATCTTGGACACCAGAGGAGCTTGTTTCTTGTCTGAGTCGCACTAGACAATGAGCTGACAGCCCAGGGCTCTCAACTCACTGTCTAGCAAGCAGTGCTGCACTGACTCCCATTTGCTGCTTCCAGCTCAGAGATGCACTGAACACATTCTGTATTTATATTGGCCTTTTATATTCTGTATTTATATTGGCCCTTTATAGTGTATATTTATATTGACCTTTTATATTGTGTATTTATATTGTATATTTGTGTTGGCCTTTTATATTGTGTATTTATATTCTGTATTTGTATTGTGTATGTATACTGGCCTTTTATTTTGTATATTTATTTTGGCCTTTTATATTCAGTATTTATATTGTGTATTTATATTGGCCTTTTATATTCAGTATTTATATTGTGTATTTATATTGGCCTTTTATATTTAGAATTTATATTTTATATTTATATTGGCCTTTTATATTGTATATTTATATTGACCTTTTATATTGTGTATTTATATTTTATATTTGTATTGGTCTTTCATTTTGTGTATTTATATTATCTATTTATATTGGCCTTTTAAACTGTATACTTATATCAGCCTTTTATATTCAGTATTTATATTGTGTATTTATATCGGCCTTTTATTTTGTGTATTTGTATTGTGTATTTATTTTGGCCTTTTATATTGTGTATCTATATTGGCCTTTTATATTTTGTATTATATTTTATGTTTAGATATATAGATAGTTAGTACCTTATTGATTCCTTCAAGAGAGTTTTTTCAAGAAAAATAAACATTTTGGCCTTTCATATTGTGATTTATATCTCATTTTTATATTGTATATTTATATTGTGTATTTACATCTTATGTTCATATTGTGTATTTTTATAGGCCTTTAATATTGTATATTTTATATTAATATTGTGTATTTATATCCTACGTTTGTATTGTATATTTATAATTTTGTATTCATATTGTATGTTTATATATGTATTTATATCTTAAGTAGTAGAAAAAGAGAAGGAGAAAGAAGAGGATGAAGAAGAAGAAGAAGAAGGAGAAGAAGAATTAGAAGTACAAGAAGAGAAGAACAAGAAAATAAGAATTTGAAGCGGAAGAAGGAGAAGTAGAAGGAGAAGGAAAAGAAGAAGAAGAAGAAGAAGAGGAAGAAGAAGAGGAAGAAGAAGAAGAAGAAGACTCACTGCTGTCGCCCAGCTGCTCTTGTTGGAATGACATCCACAAGTAAACATCATCATCCACAGGAAGGTGAAGACGAAGCAGAAGACAGAAACCATCATCACCCAACCTTGGGGGTTCTCTGGGACCACCTGTGTACATGCCACCAGAACCCACACCAGACCACCAAACACCTGCGCGTGCACACACACACACACACACACACACACACACACACACACACACACACACACACACACACACACACACACACACACACACACACACACACACACACACACACACACACACAGATACACAACATTTCACAAGAAAAACTGAACATTTGTGCAATATTATGATATAACTTGGTATTTTACTTAATAACAGTCCCAATTTTACAAGAACAGCTTAACATTTTAAACTTAAAAAAATTGGGCCATATAATAATTGAAATTTCTCAGCAAAATGATGAAAAAAGTCATCATTTTACTTGAAAACGTCACTATTTTACAAGAACAAAAAACAATTGGCAATATTATGATAAAAGTCAGGATTCTATGACAAATGTCACCATTTTGGATTAAAAAGTAATCATTTTACATAAAAAAGTAATCATTTTACGAGAAAATATTGCAATATTACAGAAACAGAAAGAAT
>NC_084630.1:23345023-23465023 GCF_033978795.1 Nerophis ophidion | reverse complement strand
TGTTTAAAATTCCCGAAGGTAAAGCTTTACTATAGATTGTAGCTGAGATAGGCACCAGTGCCCTCCGCGACCCCAAAGGGAATAAGCAGTACAAAATGGATGGCTGTATATACTGTATATATGTCCTTACGTATCACCAGAATGATTGACAATTAGGAGGACCAATAGTCAAAATGATCCACAACATCCTCTAGAATACTTTGAAGTTTTCCATATATATATATATATATATATATATATATATATATATATATACATATATATATATATACATATATATATATACATATATATGTGAAGTTATTTGCTCGTGCGTTACATTCGCTCCCATCCTGTGCATCTCCTGGGGGCTAAGCCCCCCGGTCCTTAAAAGCTAGTGACCCTGTACATACATATACACATATATATATATATACATACACATACATATACGTATACATACATACATAAATATACATACATACATAGACATATACATACATACACATACATGTATACATACACACATATATGTATGTATATCTATATAGTATACGTACATCTTTACACATTCACCTGTATGTGTATACTGTATATAAGTATGTGTATACACATATATAAATGTTTACCTATTTGTGTATACAGTATATATGTATGTGTACACATATACAGTATATACACATTTAACTATACAGTGGGGCAAAAAGGTATTTAGTCAGCCAGCGATTGTGCAAGTTCTCCCACTTAAAATGATGACAGAGGTCTGTAATTTTCATCACAGGTACACTTCAACTGTGAGAGACAGAATGTGAAAAAAAAAAATCCAGGAATTCACATTGTAGGAATTTTAAAGAATTTATTTGTAAATTATTGTGGAAAATCAGTATTTGGTCATTAACATAAATCAAACTCAATATTTTGTAATATAACCTTTGTTGGCAATAACAAAGGTCAAACGATTACTATAGGTCTTTACCAGGTTTGCACACACAGTAGCTGGTATTTTGGCCCATTCCTCCATGCAGATCTTCTCGAGAGCATTGATGTTTTGGGGCTGTCGCCGAGCAACACGGACTTTCAACTCTCTCCACAGATTTTCTATGGGGTTTAGGTCTGGAGACTGGCTAGGCCCCTCCAGGACTTTCAAATGCTTCTTACGGAGCCACTTCTTCGTTGCCCAGGCGGTGTGTTTGGGATCATTGTCATGCTGGAAGACCCAGCCATGTGTCATGTTCAAAGCTCTCACTGATGGAAGGAGGTTTTGGCTCAAAGTCTCACGATACATGGCCCCATTCATTCTTTCCTTAACACGGATCAATCGTCCTGTCCCCTTAACAGAAAAACAGCCCCAAAGCATGATGTTTCCACCCCCATGCTTCACAGTAGGTGTGGTGTTCTTGGGATGCAACTCAGTATTCTTCTACCTTCAAACAGGAGTTGAGTTTATACCAAAAAGTTCTATTTTGGTTTCAGCTGACCACATGACATTCTCCTAATCCTCTGCTGTATCATCCATGTGCTCTCTGGCAAACTTCAGACGGGCCTTGACATGCACTGGCTTAAGCAGGGGGACACGTCTGGCACTGCAGGATTTGATTCCCTGTCTGCGTAGTGTGTTACTGATGGTAACCTCTGTTACTTTGGTCCCAGCTCTCTGCAGGTCATTCACCAGGTCCCCCCATGTGGTTTTGGGATTTTTGCCCACCGTTCCCATGATCATTTTGACCCTACGGGATGAGATCTTGCGTGGAGCCCCAGATCGAGGGAGATTATCAGTGGTCTCGTATGTCTTCCATTTTCTGATAATTGCTCCCACAGTTGATTTTTTCACACCAAGCTGCTTGCCTATTGTAGATTCACTCTTCCCAGTCTGGTGCAGGTCTACAATTCTTTTCCTGGTGTCCTTCGACAGCTCTTTGGTCTTGGCCATAGTGGAGTTTGGAGTCTGACTGTTTGAGGCTGTGGACAGGTGTCTTTTATACAGATAACGAGTTCAAACAGGTGCCATTAATACAGGTAACAAGTGGAGGACAGAAGAGCTTCTTAAAGAAGAAGTTACAGGTCTGCGAGAGCCAGAGATCTTCCTTGTTTGAAGCGACCAAATACTTATTTTTCCTGAGTCAAGTAAAGTAATTTTGAGTCAAATCCAGTGATCCCGAGTCAAGTCCAGTAATCCTGAGTCAAGTACAATGATCCTGAGTCAAGTCCAGTAATGCTGAGTCAAGTCCAGTAATCTTGAGTCAAGTACAGTGATCCTGAGTCAAGTCCAGTGATCCTGAGTCGTCCAGTAATCATGAGTCAAGTACAGTGATCCTGAGTCAAATCCAGTGATCCTGAGTAAAGTCCAGCGATCCTGAGTCAAGTCCAGCTATCCTGAGTCAAGTCCAGCGATCCTGAGTCAAGTCCAGCGATCCTGAGTCAAGTCCAGTGATCCTGAGTCAAGTCCAGCAATCCTGAGTCAAGTCCAGCAATCCTGAGTCAAGTCCAGTGATCCTGAGTCAAGTCCAGTGATCCTGAGTCAAGTCCAGTGATCCTGAGTCAAGTCCAGTGATCCTGAGTCAAGTACAGTGATCCTGAGTCAAGTACAGTGATCCTGAGTCAAGTACAGTGATCCTGAGTCAAGTACAGCGATCCTAAGTCAAGTCCAGCGATCCTGAGTCAAGTACAGTGATCCTGAGTAAAGTCCAGTGATCCTGAGTCAAGCACAGTGATCCTGAGTCAAATCCATTGATCCTGAGTCAAATCCATTGATCCTGAGTCAAGTCCAGTAATCCTGAGTCAAATCCAGTAATCCTGAGTCAAGTACAGTGATCCTGAGTAAAGTCTAGTGATTGTGAGTCAAGTCCAGTAATCCTGAGTCAAGTACAGTGATCCTCAGTCAAGTCTAGTGATCCTGAGTCAAGTACAGTACAGTAATCCTGAGTCAAGTCCGGTGATCCTGAGTCAAATCCGGTAATCCTGAGTCAAGTACTGTGATCCTGAGTCAAATCCAGTAATCCTGAGTCAAGTCCAGTGATCCTGAGTCAAGTCTAGTAATCGTGAGTCAAGTCCAGTAATCCTGAGTCAAGTACAGTGATCCTCAGTCAAGTCTAGTGATCCTGAGTCAAGTACAGTACAGTAATTCTGAGTCAAGTCCGGTGATCCTGAGTCAAATCCAGTGATCCTGAGTCAAGGCTAGTGATACTGAGTCAAATCCAGTGATCCTGAATCAAGTCCAGTGATCCTGAGTCAAGTCCTGTAATCCTGAGTCAAATCCAGTGATCCTGAGTCAAGTACAGTGATCCTGAGCCAAGAACAGTGATCCTGAGTCAAGTACAGTAATCCTAAATCAAGTCCAGCAATCCTGAGTCAAATCCAGTGATTCTGAGTCAAGTACAGTAATCTTGAGTCGAGTACAGTGATCCTGAGTAAAGTCTAGTGATCCTGAGTCAAGTCCAGTAATCCTGAGACAAGTATGGTGATCCTGAGTCAAGTCCAGTAATCCTGAGTCAAGTCCAGTAATCCTGAGTCAAATCCAGTAATCCTGACTCAAATACAGTAATCCTGAGTCAAATCCAGTGATCCTGAATCAAATCCAGTAATCTTAAATCAAATCCAGTGATCCTGAGTCAAATCCAGTAATCCTGAGTCAAATCCAGTAATCCTGAGTCAAGTCCAGTAATCCTGAGTCAAGTACAGTACAGTAATTCTGAGTCAAATCCGGAGATCCTGAGTCAAATCCAGTGATCCTGAGTCAAGTACAGTGATCCTGAGTCAAGGCTAGTGATCCTGAGTCAAATCCAGTGATCCTGAGTCAAGTACAGTGATCCTGAGCCAAGAACAGTGATCCTGAGTCAAGTACAGTAATCCTAAATCAAGTCCAGCAATCCTGAGTCAAATCCAGTGATTCTGAGTCAAGTACAGTAATCTTGAGTCGAGTACAGTGATCCTGAGTAAAGTCTAGTGATCCTGAGTCAAGTCCAGTAATCCTGAGACAAGTATGGTGATCCTGAGTCAAGTCCAGTAATCCTGAGTCAAATCCAGTAATCCTGAGTCAAATCCAGTAATCCTGACTCAAATACAGTAATCCTGAGTCAAGTCCTGTAATCCTGAGTCAAATCCAGTGATCCTGAGTCAAATCATGTAATCCTGAGTCAAGTACAGTGATCCTGAGTAAAGTCTAGTGATTGTGAGTCAAGTCCAGTAATCCTGAGTCAAGTACAGTGATCCTCAGTCAAGTCTAGTGATCCTGAGTCAAGTACAGTACAGTAATCCTGAGTCAAATCCGGTGATCCTGAGTCAAATCCGGTAATCCTGAGTCAAGTACTGTGATCCTGAGTCAAATCCAGTAATCCTGAGTCAAGTCCAGTGATCCTGAGTCAAGTCTAGTGATCGTGAGTCAAGTCCAGTAATCCTGAGTCAAGTACAGTGATCCTCAGTCAAGTCTAGTGATCCTGAGTCAAGTACAGTACAGTAATTCTGAGTCAAATCCGGTGATCCTGAGTCAAATCCAGTGATCCTGAGTCAAGGCTAGTGATACTGAGTCAAATCCAGTGATCCTGAATCAAGTCCAGTGATCCTGAGTCAAGTCCTGTAATCCTGAGTCAAATCCAGTGATCCTGAGTCAAGTACAGTGATCCTGAGCCAAGAACAGTGATCCTGAGTCAAGTACAGTAATCCTAAATCAAGTCCAGCAATCCTGAGTCAAATCCAGTGATTCTGAGTCAAGTACAGTAATCTTGAGTCGAGTACAGTGATCCTGAGTAAAGTCTAGTGATCCTGAGTCAAGTCCAGTAATCCTGAGACAAGTATGGTGATCCTGAGTCAAGTCCAGTAATCCTGAGTCAAGTCCAGTAATCCTGAGTCAAATCCAGTAATCCTGACTCAAATACAGTAATCCTGAGTCAAATCCAGTGATCCTGAGTCAAATCCAGTAATCTTAAATCAAATCCAGTGATCCTGAGTCAAATCCAGTAATCCTGAGTCAAGTCCAGTAATCCTGAGTCAAGTCTAGTGATCCTGAGTCAAGTACAGTACAGTAATTCTGAGTCAAATCCGGAGATCCTGAGTCAAATCCAGTGATCCTGAGTCAAGTACAGTGATCCTGAGTCAAGGCTAGTGATCCTGAGTCAAATCCAGTGATCCTGAATCAAGTCCAGTGATCCTGAGTCAAGTCCTGTAATCCTGAGTCAAATCCAGTGATCCTGAGTCAAGTACAGTGATCCTGAGCCAAGAACAGTGATCCTGAGTCAAGTACAGTAATCCTAAATCAAGTCCAGCAATCCTGAGTCAAATCCAGTGATTCTGAGTCAAGTACAGTAATCTTGAGTCGAGTACAGTGATCCTGAGTAAAGTCTAGTGATCCTGAGTCAAGCCCAGTAATCCTGAGACAAGTATGGTGATCCTGAGTCAAGTCCAGTAATCCTGAGTCAAATCCAGTAATCCTGAGTCAAATCCAGTAATCCTGACTCAAATACAGTAATCCTGAGTCAAGTCCTGTAATCCTGAGTCAAATCCAGTGATCCTGAGTCAAGTCATGTAATCCTGAGTCAAATCCAGTGATCCTGAGTCAAATCCAGTCACCTTAAATCAAATCCAGTGATCCTGAGTCAAATCCAGTAATCCTGAGTCAAATCCAGTAATCCTGAGTCAAGTCCAGTGATCCTGAGTAAAGTCCAGTAATCCTGAGTCAAGTCCAGAGATCCTGAGTCAAGTCCAGAGATCCTGAGTCAAGTCCAGTGATCCTGAGTCAAGTCCAGTGATCCTGAGTCAAGTACAGTAATTCTGAGTCAAGTCCAGTGATCCTGAGTCAAGTCCAGTGATCCTGAGTCAAGTCCAGTGATCCTGAGTCAAGTACAGTAATCCTGAGTCAAGTCCAGTGATCCTGAGTCAAGTACAGTAATCCTGAGTCAAGTCCAGTGATCCTGAGTCAGGTCCATTGATCCTGAGTCAAGTACAGTAATCCTGAGTCAAATCCAGTGATCCCGAGTCAAGTACAGTAATCCTGAGTCAAGTCCAGAGATCCTGAGTCAAGTACAGAAATCCTGAGTCAAGTCCAGAGATCCTGAGTCAAGTCCAGTGATCCTGAGTCAAGTACAGTAATCCTGAGTCAAGTCCAGTGATCCTGAGTCAAATCCAGTAATCATGAGTCAAATCCAGTGATCATGAGTCAAATCCAGTGATCCTGAGTCAAGTCCAGAGATCCTGAGTAAGTAAAGTGAAGTGCATGCATGCAGGCAGCTGTTGAGGACAGACTGGGTTTTCCCAACAGGCTGACCTTTGAACTGGAGCGCCAGCAGCTGTGTTTGTTGAGTGACAGGTGACAGGAAATGGCAGAGTGCAGTGGGCAGGTTTCCGTATGACACGACTGGAAGAGGTAAGACCCGCCCCCTCACTCCTCGCCAGGGGCCATGATTCTTCTTTGCCTTTCATCAGGGAGGCCGTGGTCGCTGTTGACCTGGGCTCAGGAAGAGAGACTGACCACTTCCTGCCCCAAAAACGTTCGACTGTACGACATCACCCCAGGTAGGCTGTCTCAAACACAATTTACCTGGGGGGCACTGGATGCAGAAACTGGGTGAGGCTGGGCCACAAGAAAACATTTCTTTAAAAAATCTAACATGCACTTTTTAATGAATTCACCTTCTTCGAATGGCTTTCCCGCCCTAGCAACATACTTGCAAACTCTAGCGAGCTCTCCAGGAAACACCCCAATATCAGTGCCCCTCCCGACAATCTCCCGGGGCAATCATTCTCCCGTTTTTCACCCGGACAACAATATTAAGGACATGCCGTGAAGGCACTGCCTTTAACACCCTCTACAACCTGCCGTACAAACAGTGTGCCGGCGCAGTCACATGTTGTATGAGGCTTCCGCAGACCCACGGAAGTGACTGCAACGCATACTTGGTCAACAGCCATACAGGTCACACTGAGGGTGGCCGTATAAACAACTTTAACACTGTTACAAATATGCGCCACACTGTGAACCCACACCAAACAAGATTGACAAACACATTTTGGGAGAACATCCGCACCGCAGCACAACACAAACAATACCCAGAATCCAATGCAGCCCTAACTTTTCTGGGCTACAATAGGGGGCGGGGGTGTATGTTGTAGTCCGGAAGAGTTAGGGCTGCATGGGATTCTGGGTATTTGTTCTGTTGTGTTTATGTTGTGTTATGGTGCGGATGTTCTCCCAAAATGTGTTTCTTATTCTTGTTTGGTGTGGGTTCACAGTGTGGCGCGTATTTGTAACAGTGTTAAAAGTTGTTTGTACAGCCACCTTCAGTGTGACCTGTGTGGCTGTTGACCAAGTAGGCCTTGCAGTCACTTATTGCGTTTACAGAAACTAAATACAACATGTGGTTGGGCTGGCATGCTGTTTGTACAAGTCGTGGAGGATGCTAAAGGCAGTGCATCCAGTGTCCCCTTAAAGTTGTTGTTTGGGTGTCATTCGGGAGAATGACTACCCCTGGAGGGGCACTGAAAATTGGGAATCTCCCGGAAAAATCGAGGGTATACAAGTGTGACGCTGTAAAGCGTCATTCATATGAAACTTGCGGGCCGCACCAAAATTAAATTTTCACATTAAGGTGTGGGACGCAAAATAACGTCTCGCAGGCCACCGTTGGCCCGCGTCTTTGAGACCCTGGTCTACACCCTCTGTGTTCACAAAGGCACCTGCACACACCTGCACACCTTCACCTAAACCTGTCACTGCTCTGTAAGTAGTAGACCGAAGTATTCATCACGAGTGGGGGAAGAGTGGATCGTGAGATCGACAGGCGGATCGGTGCGGCGTCTTCAGTAATGCGAACGCTGTACCGATCCGTTGTGGGGAAGAAGGAGCTGAGCCGGAAGGCAAAGCTCTCAATTTACCGTTCCCATCCTCACCTATGGTCATGAGCTTTGGGTCAAGACCGAAAGGATAAGATCGCGGGTACAAGCGGCCGAAATGAGTTTCCTCCGCCGGGTGGCGGGGCTCTCCCTTAGAGATAGGGTGAGAAGCTCTGCCATCCGGGAGGAGCTCAAAGTAAAGCCGCTGCTCCTCCACGTCGAGAGGAGCCAGATGAGGTGGCTCGGGCATCTGGTCAGGATGCCACCCGAACGCCTCCCTAGGGAGGTGTTTAGGGCACATCCAGCCGGTAGGAGGCCACGGGGAAGACCCAGGACACGTTGGGAAGACTATGTCTCCCGGCTGGCCTGGGAACGCCTCGGGATCCCTCGGGAAGAGCTGGACCAAGTGGCTGGTGAGAGGGAAGTCTGGGCTTACCTGCTTAGGCTGCTGCCCCCGCGGCCCGACCTCGGATAAGCGGAAGATGATGGATGGATAGTGTAGTAGACCTAAGTATTCATCAAGTACCACCATAATGACAACATTATAATACAGTAGTGTAGTAGACCTAAGTATTCATCAAGTACCACCATAATGACAACATTAAAATACAGTAGTGTAGTAGACCGAAGTATTCATCAAGTACCACCATAATGACAAAATTAAAATACAGTAGTGTAGTAGACCTAAGTATTCATCAAGTACCACCATGACAACATTAAATACAGTAGTGTAGCAGTTCTAAGTATTCATTAAGTACCACCATAATGACAACATTAAATACAGTAGTGTAGTAGACCTAAGTATTCATCAAGTACCACCATAACGACAATAAATACAGTAGTGTAGTAGACCTAAGTAATCATCAAGTACCACCATAATGACATTAAATACAGTAGTGTAGTAGTTCTAAGTATTCATTAAGTTCCACCATCATGACAATATTAAATACAGTAGTGTAGTCCATCCATCCATCCATCCATTTTCTACCGCTTATTCCCTTTTGGGGTCGCGGGGGGCGCTGGCGCCTATCTCAGCTACAATCGGGCGGACGGCGGGGTGCACCCGGGACAAGTCGCCACCTCATCGCAGCAGTAGTGGTAGTGTAGTAGACCCAAGTATTTATCAAGTACCACCATAATGACAGCATTAAATACAGTAGTGTAGTAGACCTAAGTATTCATCAAGTACTACTATAATGACAACATTAAAATACAGTAGTGTAGTAGACCTAAGTATTCATCAAGTACCACCATAATGACAACATTAAAATACAGTAGTGTAGTAGTTCTAAGTATTCATTAAGTACCACCATGACAACATTAAATACAGTAGTGTAGTAGACCTAAGTATTCATCAAGTACCACCACAACGACAATAAATACAGTAGTGTAGTAGACCTAGGTAATCATCAAGTACCACCATAATGACAACATTAAATACAGTAGTGTAGTAGACCTAAGTATTCATCAAGTACCACCATAATGACAACATTAAAATACAGTAGTGTAGTAGCTCTAAGTATTCATTAAGTTCCACCATCATGACAACATTAAATGCAGTAGTGTAGTCCATCCATCCATCCATTTTCTACCGCTTATTCCCTTTTGGGGTCGCGGGGGGCGCTGGCACCTCATCGCAGCAGTAGTGTAGTAGACCCAAGTATTTATCAAGTACCACCATAATGACAGCATTAAATACAGTAGTGTAGTAGACCTAAGTATTCATCAAGTACTACTATAATGACAACATTAAAATACAGTAGTTTAGTAGACCTAAGTATTCATCAAGTACCACCATAATGACAGCATTAAATACAGTAGTGTAGTAGACCTAAGTATTCATCAAGTACCACCATGATGACAACATTAAAATACAGTAGTGTAGTAGACCTAAGTATTCAAGTACCACAATAATGAAAACATCAAAATACAGTAGTGTAGTAGACCTAAGTATTCAAGTACCACAATAATGACAACATTAAAATACAGTAGTGTAGTAGACCTAAGTATTCATCAAGTACCACCATAATGACAACAATAAAATACAGTAGTGTAGTAGACCTAAGTATTCATCAAGTACCACCTTCATGACTACATTAAAATACATTATAGTAGACCTAAGTATTCATCAAGTACCACCATAATGACAACATTAAATACAGTAGAGTAGTAGACCTAAGTATTCATCAAGTACCACCATAATGACAACATTAAATACAGTGTAGTAGACCTAAGTATTCATCAAGTACCACCTTCATGACTACATTAAAATACATTATAGTAGACCTAAGTATTCATCAAGTACCACCATAATGACAACATTAAATACAGTAGAGTAGTAGACCTAAGTATTCATCAAGTACCACCATAATGACAACATTAAATACAGTAGTGTAGTAGACCTAAGTATTCATTAAGTACTACCATAATGACAACATTAAATACAGTAGTGTAGTAGACCTAAGTATTTATCAAGTACCGCCTTCTTGACTACATTAAAAAACAGTAGTGTAGTAGACCTAAGTATTCATCAAGTACCACCATAATGACAACATTAAATACAGTAGTGTAGTAGACCTAAGTATTCATTAAGTACTACCATAATGACAACATTAAATACAGTAGTGTAGTAGACCTAAGTATTCATTAAGTACCACCATAATGACAAGACTAAAATAATCATCCGATGGAATGACTGCATTACTTTGATGAAAGTAAACAATGTGTTGACATGAAGGAAACTTTTTATTGGAATATTACATTTGCAGTAACATGTAAATATTGTTGTGATGATAAAATAGGATCAAAGTGACTTTTGCATGCGTTGTGTTTTGAACAGTGACATGATTGTTTGGGGGCGTGGCCAAATGATGTCACACAATGAGTGTGTGAGGGTGTGTGTTCACAGCCAGCGCACTAGCACCTGGTCGCCGTCGTCAATGGCGTAGAAGAGCAAGGTCTGCAGGTCGCTGTCCATGACAAACTCTCTGTCGGCCACCTGAAAGAACATTTTCACCTGGTCATGTGACGTCCACCAGCTGGTAGCACCTTAGCACCTTAGCACCTTGGCGCTGGTGTAGCTGAGCCTCAGGTCAGCCGCAGGAACCTTTATCAGTCTTGAAAGGAGACCTTTGACCTTCTGGACCTCCATGGAGGCTGCAGCACACAACATGGCTCCATTGGTATGGTTGCCTAGCAACACGCTGGCTGACCTTACACCTTTACCTGGAAGCTTCTTTTCCACGGGCCGCTTGTCACCATCAACAAACACGAAGGTGATCTCTGCAAAGAAACACATTACATCAGTAATAGATTACATCTTTACTTTTTAATTTTCCTGAAGGAACTCTCCTGAAGGAACCAATAAAGTACTATCTTTCTATCTATCTATCATACTAGCAGCAATAATAAATTACATCTTAACTCACATACCAGCAGCAGTAATTGATTACATATTTACTCACATACTAGCAGCAGTAATGGATTACATCTCTCCCGTCCAAAGGCAAAACCCAGTAACTCAATGTTGGTCAAAACTGAGCTGATAATAATTTTGGAGTTACTAGGTGATATGCTTTACATTAGTGTATGCGATATTGTAATTTGTTCCGTAAGTAAGCTGTTACGCGCATGGCAGGACCTAGCAACTACCACATAACTGCGTAGATACAACAGAAAAACCTAGTATCTCAAGGGTATCTCTAGAAGTTACTAGGGAGATCTTTACTCACGATCTAGCAGCAGTAATAGATTACATCTTTACTCATACTAGCAGCAGAAATAGATTACATCTTTATTCACATACTAGCAGTAATAGATTACACCTTTACTCGTATACTAGCAGCAGTAATAGATTACATCCTTATTCACATACTGGCAGCAGTATTAGATTGCATCTTTACTCACATACTAGCAGCAGTAATAGATTACATCCGTATTCACATACTAGCAGCAGTAATAGATTACATCCTTATTCCCATACTAGCAGCAGTATTAGATTGCATATTTACTCAAATACTAGCAGCAGTAATATATTACATCTTTACTCACATACCAGCAGCAGTAATGGATTACATCTTTACTCATACTAGCAGCAGTAATAGATTACATCTTTATTCACATACTAGCAGCAGTAATAGATTGCATCTTTACTCATATACTTGCAGGAGTAATAAGAGTACATATTAACTCACACTATCAACTGTAATAGTTTACATATTTACTCACATACTGTCATCAGTAACACATTACTTAGGTTACTAGTAGCAGTAATGGATTACTACAGCTTCAGTAAGTTACTGTCAGCAGTGATAGACTACTTAAGTTAATAGCAAGAGTAATTAGTTACTAGATATTCAGTAAGATCTAGAAGTAGTAATAGATTATTACACATTTAGTAAGTTACTATCAGCAGTGATAAAATACCACTTAGTAAGAGCCTCACAGCAATAATTGATTACTAAAGCTACTCGCAGCAGTAATGGTTTACTACATATTCAGTAATTTACTATCAGCAGTAATGCATTACTAAAGTTACTAGCAGTAGTAATGTAATGCTAAATATTCAGTAAGTAACAAGCAGTAGTAATGTATTACTTGAGTTACTAACAGTAGTAATATAATGCCACATATTCAATAGGTAAGTAGCAGCAGTAATTGATTACTTGAGTTACTAGCAGCAGTAATTACAACAGATTTAGTAAGATATTGGCAGCGGTAATAACTCACTAAAGTTACTAGCAGCAGTAAAATACTACATATTTAGTAAGTTAAGCATATATGTATATATTTATATATATATTTATTTATTTTTTCCAGGAGTAACTCTCCTGAAGGAATCAATAAATTACTATCTAGTTACTAGCAGGAGTAACAGATAACTAAAGTTACTAGCAGTAGTAAAGTACATATTTTGCAAGTTACTAAGTTAGTAGCAGGAGTAACAGATTAATAAATTACTAGCAGTAGTAATAAATTGCGGCATATTCAGTAAGTTACTAGCAGCAATAGTTAACTACTAAAGTTACTAGCAGCAGTAATAGATTACTTAAGTTACATGCAGCAGTAATAGATTACCTAAATTACATGCAGCATTAATAGATTGCTACACATTCAGTAAGTAACTTGCAGCAGTAATAGATTACATAAGTTACATGCAGCAGTAATTGATTACTGAAGTTACACACAGCAGTAATGGTTACTGAAGTTACATACAGCAGTAATAGATCACTACATATTCAGTAAGTTACTAGCAGCAGTAATAGATTACTTACATTACATGTAGCAGTAATGGATTACTTAAATTACACGCAGCAGTAATACATTACTACATTTTCAGTAAGTTACTAGCAGCAGTAATAGATTACTTACATTACATGCAACAGTAATAAATTACTCAAGTTACACGCAATAATAGATTACCACATATTTAGTACGGTACTAGCAGCAGTAATAGATTACTTGCATTATATATAGCAGTAATGGATTACACAAGTTACATGCAGCAGTCATACATTACTGAAGTTACACGCAGCAGTAATAGATTACTACATATTCAGTAAGTTACACGCAGCAGTAATAGATTACTACATATTCAATGAGTTAGCAGTACCAGTAACAGATACTTAAGTTATGGGTGCAGGCCAATCAGAGGAGAGACAGCAGAGAGTGGCGGGACTTACTTAAAAGCTGATTCTTAAGTGCGAATGGTTGTCGCTTCTTCACTTCGCCTTCTTCAGGAGCGCCGTACTCTGTTAGCGACACCACTTTACTGGAACAATCTTTACAGTTATTGGTGATGGCAGGGGAAGTGGGCGGGGCTTACTGTCAATCAAGCTCAGGTAACGAGGATGCCGACATGCGAACTGCTCACTGAGCTGACTCCGCCCCCTCACCTGCAGCCACTCCTCGCCAAACATCTTCAGGTAGTCGTACTCCGCCCCCCTCCTCTCCTGAGGGTGGATCTGTCCCATAACCATGACAACCCATGAGCCCGCGCACGCGCACACACACACACACACACACACACACACCTTGCAATTGTTGAGGACCTCCAGACGTCCGAGTTTGGCGATGAAGATCTGATTGGCAGTCTCAGGCTTTCGGTCGCTGCTGACCAGCGGGTTGCCGCGGCAACAGAGTTGCACCAAGGCGGGCAACTTGGCCAGCTCGTCAATCACGTGCCACTGGCGACACAACGGCACAGCTTTTATTGTGAAGTAAGGAGCAGGCACTTCCTGCCAGGGGGAAGCTGACCTCACTAATGTCGTTGCGGCTCAAGTTGAGGTTCTCTAGCGCCGCAAACATGGCCGTCTGACCTCCTGCGGGACAAAGACGTCAAGCGCGCGTCAAGTGCACGTGAAGAACACGCCTCACGTGAGCCGTACCCGCGGCGGCGTCGTGGAAGTGAAGCTGGGAGAGTCCGGTGTCAGCCATGTTTAACTGCTCCAGTCTGCACAGAAGAGAGGCAGCTGCAGCGTACATGTCGGCCACACGGGGCGCTGTCTTTCCTTCACGCACCTGGGCAGGAAGGCCAGGCTAAGCAGGCTGTCCTGGTCCACAGGGTTCTTGGACAGGTTGAGACATTTCAGCTGCTGAAGGACGCCCTCGGGCCTGCGGGAAGTCACAAATGTCCGCCGTTAGCTAGGCCCCGCCCACTCGACCTCCAGGTCTGGCGGCGAGCGTCACCTGTGCAGCTCCGTGATGTTGTTGTCCTCCACGATGAGCTCCTCCAGCTGCGGCCACATGGGGGCGCACTGCAGGATCTGAGCAGATCCAAGGTTTTACGCGCCGCTGAGCTAATCGTGCTAACACGCACCTGAGTCCAGGTGAGCTCGCAGCCGATGAGGGTGAGGACTCTGAGGTTGCAGAAGGCCCGGCAGTGGGCCGCGGGGTCAGAGGGCAAACGCAATCTGTTGCAACTACAGAAAAGGGGGGGCTGCAGTTAGTAGGTCAGAGGTCAACAGGAAGTGAGGGGCGTGGCCTCCTACCTGAGCTGGAGAGCCTCCAGGTGCTCCAGCTGGCGACTGATGGCGACCACGTCCTCCCAGCAGCACAGCAGAGACGCGCTCAGGTCAAGCCAGCGCACGTCTGAGCGCCGAGTCAAAGGTCCAACACGGACGCCGGGGGTGACTTTCACAATAAAAGCCTCCAACTAAAAAGATACTGGGGGTTGTTTCCCGGATGTCACCGTCCGCTCCAGGCCCGTTCACCTCGCAGCCTGTAAGGAGGACCGTTTCAAGACTTTCCAAGCTGACACACACACACACACACACACACACACACACACACACACACGTCATAAAAGCACTAAGCTGGTCCGTCCAATCAGCTTTGAACGTGCTTGCACGCAAAACACCTGCGCTCTTTGAAGGCCGCCCACTCCAAAGTTTTGGAGGAGATGGAGATTTCCTCGCCGAGCACGGCCTCGGGGTCGACGTGGTAGACGCGCCGCACCGCCGCCGGGTAGTCCGAGCCGAAGCTGGCCTTCGCCGGACGCACGAAGGACCCTCCTTTGGGGTGCCTGACAGGAAGTGAGAGCGTTGACGTGCGTGGAGCGCCTGACTGGGAACGGCGTGGTGGGAATACCTGCATGTGAAGTACTGGACTCCGTCGTGGCGCCCGTCGTGTTTCCCTCGTACGGGGTCATCCCACTCCACACCCAGCCACAAGCCTCAAACACGCAGCAGCATAAGAAGTCTTATTGAATAACATACTATAGTTTGATGACTGTTGGCCTCCATGACGTCATAGAATACCTGCAGTGGGCGGGACCTCGCCCACAAAGCGGACTGTGGCCCTCTCCCCCTTACACGACACTCGCCGACCCACGGCGTCTTCCGGTACCTCTGGTTCCGTCGTATCCGCTGCCATTATTCTGGTGTCAGGAAAATGATTTGAAAGTTGATTTATTTGAGTCAACGATGACAGGACATTATTATTATTATTATTGTAACCTATTTTTATGGACTTGCCTCTTTGTGATGTTAAATTCCTGTTATAAACTGTTGTACAGTTTATGTCTTGAGCTCTTATTTTGAAGGCGCTCAGAGCGGAAGTGGTGACACGTTGTGGTGGGAGTTTTTGAAAACCAACAAAATAAAGTGGTTGTCGTGTAAAACTGGAGACTTTATACACTATAGGCGACATTTATAAACCCTCGGTTACATTGGTGGCAGCGGTGGGATCAAAGTCCCGCAAAAGAAAGACATCTAATTATCGTAAAGTTCGGAGAATCAGCTAGCTTCATCTGAGTTAGCCATAGCTAGCATCGGCGGACCTTCGTCTTGTCAGAAAGCACAAAGACTTATTTCATCTTTCTGCTGTCTTCTGATTAATGTGGAATAAAGGCGAGGACCCGCTGGACTATAACTACAGAGAACAAGGTGGAAAAGGTATTTTGCCAACAATGTAAAGATCAAAACTTCGCTCCATCGCAACGTGTCACCACTTCTTGGCGCCTTCAAAATAAGAGCTCAAGGCATATACTATATAACAGCTTATAACAGGAACTTAAAGGCCTACTGAAATTAGATTTTCTTATTTAAACGGGGATAGCAGGTCCATTCTATGTGTCATTCTTGTTCATTTCGCGATACTGACATATTTTTACTGAAAGGATTTAGTAGAGAACATCGACGATAAAGTCCGCAACTTTTGGTGCTGATAAAAAAGCCTTGCCTGTACCGGAAGTAGCAGACGATGTGCCCGTGACGTCACGGGTCGTGGAGCTCCTCACATCTGAACATTGTTTACAATCATGGCCACCAGCAGCGAGAGCGATTCGGACCGAGAAAGCGACGATTTCCCCATTAATTTGAGCGAGGATGAACGATTCGTGGATGAGGACAGTTTGAGTGAAGGACTAAAAAAAAAAAAAAAAAGACTATACAGTGGGAGCGATTCAGATGTTAAGACAAATTTACTAGGTTAATTCAGGAAAATCCCTTATCTGCTTATTGTGTTACTAGTGTTTTAGTGAGATTATATGGTCGTACCTGTACAACCTGAGGGTCGGCCCCGCATCTTTCTTCAGCACCAGTCGACAGATATTGGCGAAGCCCCTCTCTGCCCTTCGCAAAGGACCCTCTTCAAAACACGATCTTTCGAAATGATGGCTGCATAATACACTGTACTTTGTGTGTGTGGTCCAATCCAACCGTGTTCGCTTGACCGCTCTGTTCCAAAGTAAAGCTTCACCGTCATCTTTTGGGAATGTAAACAATGAAACACCGGCTGTGTTTGTGTTGCTGAAGGCGGCCGCAATACACCGCTTCCCACCTACAGCTTTTTTCTTTGACGTCTCCATTATTCATTGAACAAATTGCAAAAGATTCAGCAACACAGATGTCCATAATACTGTGGAATTATGCGATGAAAAGAGACGACTTATAGCTGTGAACGGTGCTGGAACAAAATGTCCTCTACAATGCGTGACGTCACGCGCAAGCGTCATCATACCGCGACATTTTAGCATGACACTTCCGCGCAAAATTTAAAATTTCAATTTAGTAAACTAAACCGGCTGGATTTTTCAGGAGACTCCCGAAATTCAGCGCCTTTCCCAAAAACTTCCTGGGACAAATTTTCTCCCGAAAATCTCCCGGAGCTGGAGGCCACGCCCCCAACATTGAGTTAGACCTGACTCAATGTTGTGACCCTCTTAAACAGGACAATACTGCCATCTACTGTACATAGAATAGAATGTAAATATATTCTACATTTGTTCTGAAGACCACAGTAAAGAGACGTAACTTCATCACGTCGCCTGGTTATTGACTCCAACCCAATATATTACACCGTCGACGAGCAAAATGAAGAAATACGCTTGCAAGTTCCAGAACGACTGGAAACAAGAATTTCAGTTTATCCAGGAGAGTTCGAAGGGGAAGGGGTATGTTGCCTGTAAATTTTGTAGAACAGACTTCTCCGTTGAACACAGCGGCCGAACAGATATATTCAGCCATGAACGGTCAGCGAAGCACAAAGCGTCCGCAGCGCAGCATTATTCACAACCCAGTATTATGGCCCACCTCGCAAAATGGAGACCCGATGGTGTAACTTATGCTGAGACAAAGATGGCTATGCTGATAGCTGGAAGCAACATCCCGTTCTCCTTTGCGGATGTCTACAACAAATCCGTGAAGGATATGTTCCGGATTCGGAGATCGCTCGCCAATACGCAAATGGCAGAACAAAGGTTACTCAAATAGTGAAAGGTAAGTGTTTTTTTTGTTTTTTTAGTAACCAGCAAGCACAGTACAGTTAGTAGAACAACTGTGTTTTTATTACTGTGTATTTGATAGGTGCCGTCGGAAATTCAACTTTTAGTTATATATATATATATATATATATATATATATATATATATATATATATATATATATATATAATAAAATAAGTATATATAGCTACAATTCATGAAAAATATATGAAATACTCGAGTTGGTGAATTATACGCCACCCCTCTTAACCCCCCCCCCCCCCCCCCAGAAATAGGTTGGCAAGTATGTCGGTAGTAGTGGGTTTCAGTAGGCCTTTAACATCACAAAGAGGCAAGTCCATAAAAATAGGTTACATAATTATTATTATTATTATGGGATGCTGGCGGGCATGAATGTTAACACAAGAAGCTAAGTCGTGTAGCTTTGTCCTCTTGTGTGTATTTTACTTATAGTATATATTTGTTCCATGAATTGATGAAGGTGGACCCCGACTTAAACATTTTGAAAAAGTTATTGGGGTGTTACCATTTAGTGGTCAATTGTATGGAATATTGTTGTAAGCACAATACCAATGACGCGCAATTTGCAAAATGTGCAACCGCATTTTGCAAATTTAATGTCAAATCAAATCAAATCAAATCAAATGTTTATTGGATTCATCACTATACAGCAGGCTAAGGGAACCTGTGGCTCTTTTGATGACTGCATCTGGCTCTCAGATAAATCTTAGCTGACATTGCTTCACACGATAAGTAATTAATAATTCCGCTGGTAATCACGATGTTGAAAATAACGTTCAAATTATAAAACATTCTCATGCATTTTAGTCCAACCATCCGTTTTCTATCGCACCTGTCCAAGGTCTCGCATTAATGGTAAGAAGTGTTATATTTATTATTGGTTAACTTTAGAATAAAAATGTTATTAAAAAGAATACCTGACTTATTATAATCTAAAAATGTTGGTCTTACTTAAAAATGCACGCATTTAGTTGTATTCAGTCTTAAAAAAATATTATATGGCTCTCACGGAAATACATTTTGAAATATTTGGCTTTCATGGCTCTCTCAGCCAAAAAGGTTCCCGAGCCCTGCTAAACATTGTACATCCACGACTAAACTACTACCAAGTGTGGATTCAGGCCGGGTGGCCTATTTCAAGTTCCAGGTAACCCTACATTATTAGATTTGATTAATAGTAAACCAAGTTGTGGTCTTAGTTTACTCAGTAGTTCTGTCGCGGATGTACACTTCATAGTGAAGAATCCAATTAACATTTGATTTGATTTGATTTGACATTACATTTGCAAATTGCGCACCATTGGTATTGTGCTCACAACAAATATGAACTGTACTGTACAATCTACTAATGCAGGGGTAGGGAACCTATGGCTCTAGAGCCAGATGTGGCTCTTTTGATGACTGCATCTGGCTCTCTGATAAATCTGACCTGACGTTGCTTGACACGATAAGTAATGAATAATTCCACTTGTAATCACAGTGTTAAAAATATTGTTAAAATTATAAAACATTCTCATGCATTTTTAATCCATCCATCCGTTTTCTACCGCACCTGTTCAAGAAGTTGCGTTAATGGTAAGAAGTTATTTATTTATTATTGGTTAGTGTGGGGCTTGCCCTCCTGGGGGTTCTTCAGACCCCCAAGCACCGACATGAGAGCCTGTTTCAGGGTTACAATATTGTTTTATTTTTCAATAGGTCTCTCAGTTGTTTTCCAGCAATTGTATTTCCAGCCCCAACCCAGTCTCTCCTCCTGGCTGCTGCTTATAACAGAGCGACAGGTGATTAGATAACAAGGCCCAGGTGGGCCATCTACGCACCTGTCGCTGCAGGCCCGCAGGCCACACCCCCTCCACAGTTAGCTTCAGAATAACAATGTTATTACAAAGAATAAGAGACCTGTTATACTCTAGAAATGTTGGTCTTACTTAAAAATGTACGTGTTTGGTTGTGTTCAGTGGTAAAAAAAATAATTATATGGCTCTTACGGAAATGTATTTTAAAATATTTGGCTTTTGGGCTCTCTCGGCCAAAAAGGTTCCCGACCCCTGTACTAATGCAAGCTTCAATCGATCAATTGGATTCGACACACGATCATTTCAACTCCGCACAGCAAACTAAACACTCGTAGCACAAGTAAAAGTAGAAATACACTTAAATGGTGTTTTTGACCGCATAATATAATATCCTAAATACAAGTACAATGATGTTACCTTTGAGCGTTGACGAACGAGAGAAGCGATGCTAGCGAACAGACATCGCGCCCTAAAAACAACCGGAAATGAATTTTTTACATGATGCACATATTCTTACAAAATACAAACTATTTTAATTTCAGGTTTATGTCATTCCCAGCGATGTATTGCATTTACATAAAACACGCGTGTGAATGCTTTGGAACATTCACACAATTAAGTGTAATATTAATCTGAAAATATGTGACGTGTGTAGATTAGCCGTCAAATATAGATGAAGGTTGTTGATAGTTTAGGTTGATTGGCAAACTCGGTGTCGGTCGGACACATTTGACAGAAACACTTGATTTAACAAGGACACGTGAAACATTATAGGGTTGACGAAGCAGAAATAAACCTAAATGTTGTTTTAACCACATTTCAACTCCAAACTGTAAAAGTCATAGCCCAAATAAAGAGCAATCATGTTACCTTTGAGGGTTGCAGAACGAGGGAAGCGATGCTCGCTAGCAGACATCACGCCTCTAAAACACCGGAAACGATTTTTTTAGATGATGCACATATTTTTACTAACATCATTTGATTACGTTTTCATATATATAGTATGTCATTCAAATTTGTTATCATATTTATGTAAATAAATGTAATATTGATATGAATACATGCAAACTGTTACAGTACCTGTCAAATATAGACGAAAGTTTTGAATGTTTACGTTGACCAGCAAACGTGTTTCCGATCGGACACAATTGACAGAAGGAATTCATTTAACAGGAAGACGTGTACGCTTTCAAACCATTAGATTTTATGAAGAAATTACCCTAAATGTTTTAACTTTACAACACCAACATTTATAACCCATTGCACAATTAAAATTAAATTACAATTATATTACATTTGAAGATTGAAGAACGAGAAAACGATGCAAACCGACATACCATGAATTGACTAACGACCCCCGACTTAGACAAGTTAAAAAACTTATTGAGGTGTTACCATTTAGTGGTCAATTGTACGAAATATGTACTAACTGTGCAATCTACTAATAAAAGTTTCAATCAATCAATCAAAAGCGCCTCTGAAAACACCGGAAACGACTTTTTAGATGATATACTTTGATTAGCAAACGTGTTTCCGATCGGACACATTTGACAGAAGGACCTCATTTAAAGAGTGACACATGCTCGCTTTCTGAGGTTGCAGATTTGAAGAAGACGAAATGAGCCTAAATATTGTTTTAATGCACATTTCAACTCTGGAACGTTCTTAGACGAGTGGGCGTGGAAGAATTTGTGATCGTTTGGCGGGAATCATCATGAAGAAGAGACTTGCTCACAGGTTTGTTTACTCTTTCTTTCAAAAGGGATTTAATGTTGAGCATACCGCGAGAAATGTACAAAATATCATTAGAATACAATACAAGATGATTCTCAGAACATGTATTTACTATTCAAATAACTTTGGACTTAACCAAGTAACGGTACGGCACACAAATATTCTTCACATTGGCCTGCTGTTGTTGGCACAATAGCAATGTGAGCAATTTGCAAAATGCGCACCAGCATTTTGCAAATTTGTGTAATGCGCAATCTTTTTGCAAATTGCTTCCAGCTATATATTTGAATAATGTGTGGTGCACATTTTGAAAATCAATTGGCGCAAATACATGTTTTTGGTATCAAAATAATGTATTATATACTTATGTAAATCTATTCATTTTTAGTCGGGACAATATAACTGAGTATTGCCCTCAAATCAATCCAATCCTAACCCTAACCCAGTGGTTCTTACTCCATGTTAAAGGTACCGAACCCCACCAGTTTTATATGTGCATTCACCAAACCCTTCTTTAGTGAAAAATAAAAACAATTACAAATTCAATACAAAGTTATATGTTTTTGGTAACATTTTAATTTGGGGAACATATTCTAAGTAACACAGACTTAATTAAGAGTTATGTGGTTAGGGTCAGGGTTAGAGGGTTAAGGTTATAGTAAGGACATGCCGAATAAGGCATTAAAAAGTACTTAATAATGACTAGTTAAGAGCCAATATGTTACTAATTTGCATGTTAGTAAGCAACTCATTATTGGTGAATATGTTCCCCATACTCAAGTGTTACCATGCTTTTTTTTACCGGTGCACAAAATGAACCGTGCACGAACATCAACTTGTTCAAACAACAAAACCTCAAAACAAATTACACACCTGCAAATCAGTCAGCTGTTGCAGTATTTGTAATACGCCGATAGGGAGAAATTTGTATTTACACGATGAGTCGGGTGCGTTTTGATCTCCGCCGAAACCCTGAGGCCGACTCACTGAACCTCTAGGGTTCGATCGAACCCAGCTTAAGAACCACTGCCCTAACCACTGTAAAGTGTACATCCAAGACTAAACTACTGACTAAACTACTACCACAACTTCCATCCATCCATTTTCTACCGCTAATTCCCTTTTGGGCTTGCGGGGGGCGCTGGCGCCTATCGCAACTACAATCGGTCGGAAGGCGGTTTACACCCTGGACAAGTCGCAATCTCATCGCAGGAGATGCTTGACTGACAGTTGACGGGTAGAAAACAAAGATGTTAAACTGACAGTTGACAGGTAGAAAACAAAGATGCTAAACTGACAGTTGACAGGTAGAAAACAAAGATGCTAAACTGACAGTTGACAGGTAGAAAACAAAGATGCTAAACTGACAGTTGACAGGTAGAAAACAAAGATGCTAAACTGACAGTTGACAGGTAGAAAACAAAGATGCTAAACTGACAGTTGACAGGTAGAAAACAAAGATGCTAAACTGACAGTTGACAGGTAGAAAAACAAAGATGCTAAACTGACAGTTGACAGGTAGAAAACAAAGATGCTAAACTGACAGTTGACAGGTAGATAACAAAGATGCTAAACTGACAGTTGACAGGTAGAAAACAAAGATGCTAAACTGACAGTTGACAGGTAGAAAACAAATATGCAAAACTGACAGTTGACGGGTAGAAAACAAAGATGCTAAACTGACAGTTGACAGGTAGAAAACAAAGATGGTGTTCAGCATTTTCCTGCTCAAATGAGCAGACTGTTGAAAATAGGAATCGGGGGATTACTTTTCACAAGCAAGATTTAACATTAGCGTACTATTGGTTGTATTTTGTGAAAAGAGTGTGTGCATATTGTTTATCATTCTCTGCAAACCTATGAAATGTTCTATTTTGTCTTCATTATTTTGTCAGAATGCAGCAGAATTCTTCATTTGTATGTGAAAGTCACAAAGAAATCTTCTGGGGGAGGATGACCCCCTACGGGGTTTGGTTTACAAGCTTTCAGCCCCACCTAAAAAAAAAATCACCAGCCGCCACTGATTATGATGCATTCTCATTTTAGGCAAAGTATAAGACAATACTTTCTTAACAGTATAATTGTAACCAGGAATAAGTCTTCAAGTAACAATATTCAAATACTAACATTGTTGGGTAAGACAGAATTTGCTTTTATTCTGAATCCAGTGAAACAGATTGGTGGTTTTAGCTGATATAAAGACTTTCAGGTGTTTATATATGTTTATGTTGAAGTATTTAGCAGATGCTTTTATCCAAAGCAAAAAAACATGCTTTTATCCAAAGCAAAAAATACATTTAAAACAAAGACTGTAAACATGATCATTTAAGAGAAGACTTTAAAGGCCTACTAAAATGATTTTCTTATTTAAACGGGGATAGCAGGTCCATTCTATGTGTCATACTTGATCATTTTGCGATATTGCCATATTTTTGCTGAAAGGATTTAGTAGAGAACATCCACGATAAAGTTCGCAACTTTTGGTCGCTAATAAAAAAGCCTTGCCTGTACCGGAAGTAGCAGACGATGTGCGCGTGACATCACGGGTTGTGGAGCTCCTCACAGCCTCACATTGTTTAAAATCATGGCCACCAGCAGCTAGAGTGATTCGGACCGAAAAAGCGACAATTTCCCCATTAATTTGAGCGAGGATGAAAGATTCGTGGGTGAGGAAAGTTAGAGTGAAGCACTAAAAAAAGAAAAGGCGGCGCCAGTGGGAGCGATTCAGATGTTATTAGACACATTTACTAGGATAATTCTGGGAAACCCCTTATCTTCTTATTGTGTTGCTAGTGTTTTAGTGAGATTATATAGTACCTGAAAGTCGGAGGGGTGTGGCCACGGGTGTAGTGACCGCCAGTGTCTCCATAGAAGGAGGTAAAAGTCGGCGCAGCAGGACGCAGGCTCCGCTCATAACTACGGTAAGAGCCAACCTATTACCACAATTTTCTCACCGAAACCTGCCGGTTGACATTTGGTCGGGATCCATGTTCGCTTGACCGTTTTGATCCATAGTAAAGCTTCACCTTCGGGGAATTTTAATCAAGGAAACACAGGCTGTGTTTGTGTGGCTAAAGGCTAAAAGCTTCCCACCTCCATCTTTCTACTTTGACTTCTCCATTATTAATTGAACACATTGCAAAAGATTCAGCAACACAAATGTCCAAAATACTGTGTAATTATGCGATTAAAGCAGACTACTTATAACTTGGATCGGGCTGGAAAATAATGTCCGCTACAACCCGAGACGTCAAACGCACGAGTCATCATACAAGTCATCATACCGTTTTCAACATGACACTTAGCGGGAAATTTAAAATTGCAATTTAGTAAAGTAAAAAGGCCATATTGGCATGTGTTGCAATGTTAATATTTCATCATTGATATATAAACTATCAGACTGCGTGGTGGCTAGTAGTGGCTTTCAGTAGGCCTTTAATAGAAAACATCAATACAAAGTGTCAAGACAGAATAAACTCTCTGCTGCAGCAACAGAAAGTCTATAAGATATCCATCCGTCCATCATCTTCCGCTTATCCGAGGTCGGGTCGCGGGGGCAACAGCCTAAGCAGGGAAACCCAGACTTCCCTCTCCCCAGCCACTTCGTCTAGCTCTTCCCGGGGGATCCCGAGGCGTTCCCAGACCAGCCGGGAGACATAGTCTTCCCAACGTGTCCTGGGTCTTCCCCGTGGCCTCCTACCGGTTGGACGTGCCCTAAACACCTCCCTAGGGAGGCGTTCGGGTGGCATCTTGACCAGATGCCCGAACCACCTCATCTGGCTCCTCTCGATGTGAAGGAGCAGCAGCTTTACTTTGAGTCCCTCCCGGATGGCAGAGCTTTTCACCATATCTCTAAGGGAGAGCCCCGCCACACGGCGGAGGAAACTCATTTCGGCCGCTTGTACCCGTGATCTTATCCTTTCGGTCATGACCATAGGTGAGGATGGGAACGTAGATCGACCGGTAAATTGAGAGCTTTGCCTTCCGGCTCAGCTCCTTCTTCACCACAACGGATCGGTACAACGTCCGCATTACTGAAGACGCCGCACCGATCCGCCTGTCGATCTCACGATCCACTCTTCCCTCACTCGTGAACAAGACTCCTAGGTATTTGAACTCCTCCACTTGGGGCAGGGTCTCCTCCCCAACCCGGAGATGGCATTCCACCCTTTTCCGGGCGAGAACCATGGACTCGGACTTGGAGGTGCTGATTCTCATTCCGGTCGCTTCACACTCAGCTGCAAACCGATCCAGCGAGAGCTGAAGATCCCGGTCAGATGAAGCCATCAGGACCACATCATCTGCAAAAAGCAGAGACCTAATCCTGCGGTTACCAAACCGGAACCCCTCAACGCCTTGACTGCGCCTAGAAATTCTGTCCATAAAAGTTATGAACAGAATCGGTGACAAAGGACAGCCTTGGCGGAGTCCAACCCTCACTGGAAATGTGTTCGACTTACTGCCGGCAATGCGGACCAAGCTCTGGCTGGCACTGATCGTACAGGGAACGGACCGCCACAATAAGACAGTCCGACACCCCATACTCTCTGAGCACTCCCCACAGGACTTCCCGAGGGACACGGTCGAATGCCTTCTCCAAGTCCACAAAGCACATGTAGACTGGTTGGGCAAACTCCCATGCACCCTCAAGAACCCTGCCGAGAGTATAGAGCTGGTCCACAGTTCCACGACCAGGACGAAAACCACACTGTTCCTCCTGAATCCGAGGTTCGACTATCCGACGTAGCCTCCTCTCCAGTACACCTGAATAAACCTTACCGGGAAGGCTGAGGAGAGTGATCCCACGATAGTTGGAACACACCCTCCGGTCCCCCTTCTTAAAGAGAGGAACCACCACCCCGGTCTGCCAATCCAGAGGTACCGCCCCCGATGTCCAAGCGATGCTGCAGAGTCTTGTCAACCAAGACAGCCCCACAGCATCCAGAGCCTTAAGGAACTCCGGGCGGATCTCGTCCACTCCCGGGGCCTTGCCACGGAGGAGCTTTTTAACTACCTCAGCGACCTCAGCCCCAGAAATAGGAGAGTCCACCACAGACTCCCCAGGCACTGCTTCCTCATAGGAAGACGTGTTGGTGGGATTGAGGAGGTCTTCGAAGTATTCCTTCCACCTATCCACAACATCCGCAGTTGAGGTCAGCAGAACACCATCCGCACCATACACGGTGTTGATAGTGCACTGCTTCGTGGGATTGAGGAGGTCTTCGAAGTATTCCTTCCACCTATCCACAACATCCGCAGTTGAGGTCAGCAGAACACCATCCGCACCATACACGGTGTTGATAGTGCACTGCTTCCCCTTCCTGAGGCGGCGGACGGTGGTCCAGTATCGCTTCGAAGCCATCCGGAAGTCGTTTTCCATGGCTTCCCCGAACTCCTCCCATGTCCGAGTTTTTGCCTCCGCGACCGCTGAAGCTGCACACCGCTTGGCCCGTCGGTACTCGTCCACTGCCTCCGGAGTCCTATGAGCCAAAAGATCCCGATAGGACTCCTTCTTCAGCTTGACGGCATCCCTCACTGCTGGTGTCCACCAACGGGTTCTGGGATTACCGCCACGACAGGCACCAACTACCTCGCGGCCACAGCTCCAATCAGCCGCCTCGACAATAGAGGTTCGGAACATGGTCCACTCGGACTCAATGTCCAGCACCTCCCTCGTGACATCTTCAAAGTTCTCCCGGAGGTGTGAATTGAAACTCTCTCTGACAGGAGACTCTGCCAGACGTTCCCAGCAGACCCTCACAATGCGTTTGGGCCTGCCAGGTCTGTCCGGCATCCTCCCCCACCATCGCAGCCAACTCACCACCAGGTGGTGATCGGTAGAAAGCTCCGCCCCTCTCTTCACCCGAGTGTCCAAAACATGAGGCCGCAAATCCGATGACACAACTACAAAGTCGATCATGGAACTGCGGCCTAGGGTGTCCTGGTGCCAAGTGCACATATGGACACCCTTATGTTTGAACATGGTGTTTGTTATGGACAAACTGTGACGAGCACAAAAGTCCAATAACAAAACACCACTCGGGTTCAGATCCGGGCGGCCATTCTTCCCAATCACGCCTCTCCAGGTTTCACTGTCGTTGCCAACGTGAGCGTTGAAGTCTCCCAGTAGGACAAGGGAATCACCCGGGGAGGCACTTTCCAGTACTCCCTCGAGTGTTCCCAAAAAGGGTGGGTACTCTGAACTGCTGTTTGGTGCATAAGCACAAACAACAGTCAGTACCCGTCACCCCACCCGAAGGCGGAGGGAGGCTACCCTTTCGTCCACCGGGTTGAACTCCAACGTACAGGCTTTGAGCCGGGGGGAAATAAGAATTTCCACCCCAGCCCGTCGCCTCTCACTGCCGGCAACGCCAGAGTGGAAGAGGGTCCAATCCCTCTCGAGAGGGATTGGCTCCAGAGGGGGGCCCCGGTGACCCGCGTCCGGGCAAGGGAAATCTGGGTCCATGATTTTTCTTCTTCATAAAGGTCTTCGAGCTGCTCTTTGTCTGATCCCTCACCTAGAACCTGTTTGCCTTGGGAGACCCTATAAGATATGTAGATATCTAATGCAGTGTTTTTAACCTTTTTTGAGCCAAGGCACATTTTTTGCGCTGAAAAAATGCAGAGGCACACCACTAGCAGAAATCATTAAAAAATGAAACTCAGTTGACAGTAAAAAGTTGTTGTTGCAATTGCTGAATATGACTTGAAAGCATAAGCAAGCATGCATGACTATAGCTCTTGTCTCAAAGTAGGTGTACTGTCACCACCTGTCACATCACATCCTGACTTACTTGGACTTTTTTGCTCTTTTCCTGTGTGTAGTCTTTTACTTCTTGTCTTGCACTCCTATTTTGGTGTCTTTTTCTCTTTTTTTGGTGTTTTCCTGTAGCAGTTTCATGTCTTCCTTTGAGCAATATTTCCCGCATCTACTTTGTTTTAGCAATCAGAAATATTTTGCTTGTTTTTATCCTTCTTTTTGGGGATATCGTTGATTGTCATGTCATGTTCGCTTGTACACTGGACGCCGTCTTTGCTCCACAGTAAGTCTTTGCTGACGTCCAGCATTCTGTTTTGGTTTACTTTGTGGCCAGTTCAGTTTTAGTTTGGTTCTGCACAGCCTTTTTTTAGGGGCACTCACCTTTTGTTTAATTTTGGTTGAAGCATTAGACACCTTTTTACCTGCACACTGCTTCCCACTGTTTCCGACATCGACAAAGCAATTAGCTACCTGCTGCCACCTACTGATATGGAAGAGTATTACAGGGTTACTCTGCCCAGCTCTACACAGCACTGACACTCTACAACATATTTGCAGATTATAATTACTGGTTTCTAAAACATATTTTTAACCCAAATAGGTGAAATCTCCCACGGCACACCAGACAATATCTCTCGGCGCACTCGTGGTTGAAAAACACTAATCTAATGTATTCATACATTGTTTATGTAGTAGTTACGCATGTATATATACCTCATCATATTGTTTCTTCAACTTAAAAATAGTTTTTCCCCCTTCTCTGGGATTATATTCCCACTTTTGATCTGATCACTTATAGCATATAAGAATATTCTATTACTGTAAAGCAAACTATGAATACTAAAACATGTGTCCTTCATCATAGCTACACGTATGACAGAGAAGCGTGTGAAAATGAGTGGTATTGAGTCAGGTAAGATGAATGAAATGCGCTGACAGTTCATTGCTCCTGACACATGAATTCCACTGATCACCACTCCAAGATGGCGGCCCCGCGTCTCGTCAGTAGCGCTCCCTTAGAAGATGTCTATGGAATAAACCCACATAGAGTATATTTACAGAGCTATACAAAAAAAATATATTGTGAATAGAATAATTTATACATGTGTATACAAACACAACACTTGAGATATGACTTCAAAACCTATTCTGTCCTCAGCGTGAAAGAGTCTCCTGCACAGGTGTCCACCAACTACCAGGTGGGCCAGGTGTCAGGAAGTCTGCTCCAGAAGAACTCTGCCACATCCGCAACACTTTCATCTTTGTTCAGCAGCGCCCAGCCCCGCGCCGCGTCAGCCCTCTTCGTACCTGCGCCCCAGGTAAGCCCGCACACCTCGTGTGAGAAACTACCCGGTGACGCCTCGGTCTTGTGTGGTGGCGACAGCTGCCTCGCCAGGTCAGCCTGCAGGAAGCCCAGGAGGTCCGAGGTCAAGGCCGTCCCCAGCAGAAGAAGCTGCTCAAGAAGAAATCGCTGGCCGAGCAGAAATTGGACGTCAGGTGATTTAGGTCTTAATGCACGGGTGTCCCAGGTGATTTAGGTCTTAATGCACGGGTGTCCCAGGTGATTTAGGTCTTAATGCACAGGTGTCCCAGGTGATTGTCTTAATGCACAGGTGTCCCAGGTGATTTAAATCTTAATGCACAGGTGTCCCAGGTGATTTAGGTCTTAATGCACAGGTGTCCCAGGTGATTTAGGTCTTAATGCACAGGTGTCCCAGGTGATTTAGGTCTTAATGCACAGGTGTTCCAGGTGATTGTCTTAATGCACAGTTGTCCCAGGTGATTTAGGTCTTAATGCACAGGTGTCCCAGGTGATTTAGGTCTTAATGCACAGGTGTCTCAGGTGATTTAGGTCTTAATGCACAGGTGTCCCGGGTGATTGTCCTAATGCACAGGTGTCCCAGGTGATTGAAGTCTTAATCCACAGGTGTCCCAGGTGATTTAGGTCTTAATGCACAGGTGTCCCAGGTGATTGTCTTAATGAACAGGTGTCCCAGGGGATTGTCTTAATGAACAGGTGTCCCAGGTGATTGTCTTAATGAACAGGTGTCCCAGGTGATTGTCTTAATGCACAGGTGTTCCAGGTGATTGTCTTAATGCACAGTTGTCCCAGGTGATTTAGGTCTTAATCCACAGGTGCCCCTGGTGATTTAGGTCTTAATCCACAGGTGTCCCAGGTGATTTAGGTCTTAATGCACAGGTGTCCCAGGTGATTTAGGTCTTAATGCACAGGTGTCCCAGGGGATTTAGGTCTTAATGCACAGGTGTCCCGGGTGATTGTCTTAATGCACAGTTGTCCCAGGTGATTTAGGTCTTAATCCACAGGTGCCCCAGGTGATATAGGTCTCAATGCACCGGTGTCCCAGGTGATTGTCTTAATTCACAGGTGTCCCTGGTGATTTAGGTCTTAATCCACAGGTGTCCCAGGTGATTTAGGTCTTAATGCACAGGTGTCCCAGGTGATTTAGGTCTTAATGCACAGGTGTCCCAGGGGATTTAGGTCTTAATGCACAGGTTTCCCGGGTGATTGTCTTAATGCACAGGTGTCCCAGATGATTTAAATCTTAATCCACATGTGTCCCAGGTGATTTAAATCTTAATCCACAGGTGTCCCAGGTGATTTAAATCTTAATCCACAGGTGTCCCAGGGGATTTAGGTCTTAATGCACAGGTGTCCCGGGTGATTGTCTTAATGCACAGGTGTCCCAGGTGATTTAGGTCTTAATGCACAGGTGTCCCAGGTGATTTAGGTCTTAATGAACAGGTGTCCCAGGTGATTTAGGTCTTAATGCACAGGTGTCCTAGATGATTTAGGTCTTAATGCACAGGTGTTCCAGGTGATTGTCTTAATGCACAGTTGTCCCAGGTGTTTGTTTTAATGCACAGGTGTCCCAGGTGATTTAGGTCTTAATGCACAGGTGTTCCAGGTGATTGTCTTAATGCACAGGTGTCCCAGGTGATTTAGGTCTTAATGCACAGGTGTTCCAGGTGATTGTTTTAATGCACAGGTGTCCCAGGTGATTTAGGTCTTAATGCACAGGTGTCCCAGGTGATTTAGGTCTTAATGCACAGGTGTCCCAGGTGATTTAGGTCTTAATGCACAGGTGTCCCGGGTGATTGTCTTAATGCACAGGTGTCCCAGGTGATTTCGGTCTTAATGCACAGGTGTCCCAGGTGATTGTTTTACCTAGTTTTCAAGTAATTAAGTAGTTTTTGAGCTACTTTAGTCTAGTTACACCTACAAACAGTGCATTTGATTTCCTTTTACAGTGTCTCCTGCTAGCATGCTAACAAGCTAACGCTTTATGCTAGCTTTTTAGTTAATTTTGTATGTTTGAACCTAAAAATCATGGATTTGGATACTCTGCGCCATCTTTGAACAGAGAGAGCAGCCTGCAGGGCGCTGACGAGGGGGAGCCCGGCGCCAGGAAGAGGAAGCGGGAGGCGACGGGCGACGAGGAGGCGGAGCAGCACTGGGCGGTGAAGAGGCAGAAGTTGCGAGCTCACAAGCAGGAAGAAGCGGCCAAGGCGCAGAGGAGCGTCTTTGTGGGCAACCTGCCGCTCAGCTGCACGAAGAAGGTGCCGCCATCTTTGTGCACCTTTTGAGGGCCGCCGCTCATCTGTGTCTGTCCTTCCCAGACGCTGCGCGGCCTCTTCAAGCACGACGGCGCCATCGAGTCCATACGCTTCCGCTCCGTGGTAAGGAACTCGCTCATGCTCGCGTTCTAACCTCCCGCTCACGCTGCTTGTCCTCGCAGGCCCCGGAGGACCCGTCCGTGTCCCGCAAGGTGGCCGCCATCAAGTAAGTCTGCGTCTCTTCGGGCGCCGCCCCCTCCTCTCCTTTCTAAGACGCCATTTTGTGCGCGGCAGGCGCCAGGTCCACCCGCTGAAGCAGAGCGTCAACGCCTACGTAGTGTTCCAGGACCAAGATGGCGTCGCCAAGGCCCTGAAGAGGTCCGTACCGTCGCTCCTCCCATGCCTTGCGGTTGCCGTGGTAACACGTCTTGTGTGTGTGTGTGTGTGTGTGTGTGTGTCTGTGTCTGTGTCCCCGCCCTGACAGAAACGGTGTGGAGTTGGAGAAGGATATCTTCATCCGGGTGGACCGAGTGGGGGGCGCCTCGGTAAGTCATGTGACACACCACACCCCCGGCAGGCGTGTCATGGCGTCTTTGTCTTTCAGCACGACAACAAACGCTCCGTCTTCGTGGGCAACCTCCCCTTTGGTGAGTGTCTGCTTTTTTTAACAGTAACACAAGTGTATATGTCTTGTATATACATGTGTGTGTGTGTGTGTATCAATATATACAAATACAAAAGCAGTGAAGTTGTCAGGTTGTGTAAATAAAAAGAGAATACAACAAATCTTTTTCAACTTATATTTAATTGAATAGACTGCAAAGACAAGATATTTCATCTTCACACTGACAAACTTTGGTATTTTTTGCAAATATTAGCTCATTTGGAATTTGATGCCTGCAACATGTTTCAAAAAAGCTGGCACAAGTGGCAAAAAAGAGTGAGAAAGTTGAGGAATGCTCATCAAAGACTTATTTAGATCATCCCACAGGTGAACAGGCTAATTGAGAACAGGTGGGTGCCATGATTGGCTATAAAAGCAGCTTCCATGAAATGCTCACTCATTCACAAACAAGGACAGGGCGAGGGTCACCACTTTGTCAACAAATGCCTGAGCAAACGTTTTAAGAAGAACATTTCTCAAGCAGCTATTGCAAGGAATTTAGGGATTTCACCATCTACGCTCCGTAATATCATCAAAAGGTTCAGAGAATGTGGAGAAATCACTGCACATAAGCCATGATATTACACACCTTCCATCCCTCAGGCGGTACAGCATCCAAAAGCCACATCAGTGTGTAAAGGATATCACCACATGGGCTCAGGAACACTTCAGAAAACCACTGTCAGTAACTACAGTTGGTCGCTACATCTGTAAGTGCAAGTTAAAACTCTACTATGCAAAGCCAAAGGCATTTGTCAACAACACCCAGAAATACTTCGCTGAGCCTGAGCTCATCTAAGATGGACTGATGCAAAGTGGAAAAGTGTTCTGTGGTCTGACGAGTCCACACTTCAAATTGTTTTTGAAAACTGTGGACATCATGTCCTCCGGAATAACGAGGAAAAGAACCATGGGGACTGTTGTAGGGTGAAAGTGTTGTAGTCAGCATGTGTGATGGTATGGGGGTGTATTAGTGATTGTTGTAGGGTGAAAGTGTTGTAGTCAGCATGTGTGATGATATGGGGGTGTATTAGTGATTGTTGTAGGGTGAAAGTGTTGTAGGCAGCATGTATAAGCAGCAAGAGTCATGGATGCATTGCATTCTGGGTCATTCTTATGTTGCATTTATAATGTGTTACAGAGCCGATGTTCTCCAGAAATGTGTTTGTCATTCTTGTTTGGTGTGGGTTCACAGTGTGGCACATATTAGTAAGTGTTAAAGTTCTTTATATCACAACCTTCAGTGTAACCCGTGTGGCTGATGAACAAGAGCCCTGGTTTACACAATAGTACAAGTAAAACAATTTCTTTATGCTGTGTGATTTCATTATACATTTCAAGAGTTTTGCGGCATCTGTTGTCGTTGTGAAATGGGTCAAAATGACTCTTTGAGTGGTAAAGATTTCCAACCCTGCTGCCTCCGCAATTTTGAAAATGATGACAGGGGAAGCGTCACTCGTCAAGTCACAAATTTGACCTGGCGGTAAGAGTAAGCACGCGCTAATCATTTTTGGAAGCAAGTTTGACCCGGCAGTAGTTCAAGGCAGGCGCTTATTGCATGCCCGGCGGCAATTCAAGGAAATACGGTGTGTTGAAAAGGATTTGCAGAACATAGTATTTTCTTATTTACCATCTACAAACTCCATTTCCATATGAGTTGGGAAATTGTGTTATATGTAAATATAAACAGAATACAATGATTTGCAAATCCTTTTCAACCCATATTCAGTTGAATATGCTACAAAGACAACATATTTGATGTTCAAACTCATAAACTTTTTTTTTTTGCAAATAATAATTAACTTTAGAATTTCATGGCTGCAACACGTGGCAAAGTAGTTGGGAAAGGGCATGTTCACGACTGTGTTACATCACCTTTTCTTTTAATAACACTCAATGAACGTTTGGGAACTGAGGAATCTAATTGTTGAAGCTTTGAAAGAGGAATTCTTTCCCATTCTTGTTTTATGTAGAGCTTCAGTCGTTCAACAGTCCGGGGTCTCCGCTGTCGTATTTTACGCTTCATAATGCGCCACACATTTTCCATGTGAGACAGGTCTGGACTGCAGGCGGGCCAGGAAAGCACCCGCACTCTTTTTTTTTTTTTTTATAAACACCTGCTGAATGTGGCTTGGCATTGTCTTGCTGAAATAAGCAGGGGTGTCCATGAAAAAGATGGCGCTTAGATGGCAACGTATGTTGTTCCAAAAGCTGTATGTACCTTTCAGCATTAATGGTGCCTTCACAGATGTGTAAGTTGCCCATGCCTTGGGCACTAATGCACCCCCATACCATCACACATGCTGGCTTTTAAACTTTGCGTCGATAACAGTCTGGATGCTTCGCTTCCCCTTTGGTCCGGATGACACAATGTCGAATATTTCCCCCAAAAATTTTTAATGTGGACTCGTCAGAACACTTTTCCAATTTGCATCAATCCATCTTAGATGATCTCAGGCCCAGAGAAGCTGGCGGCGTTTCTGGATGTTGTTGATAAATGGCTTTCGCTTTGCATAGTAGAGCTTTAACTTGCACTTACAGATGTAGCGACCAACTGTATTTAGTGACAGCGGTTTTCTGAAGTGTTCCTGAGCCCATGTGGTGATATCCTTTAGAGATTGATGTCGTTTTTTGATACAGTGCCGTCTGAGGGATGGAAGGTCACGGTCATTCAATGTACGTTTCCGGCCATGCCGCTTACGTGGAGTGATTTCTCCAGATTCTCTGAACCTTTTGATGATATTATGAAGCGTAGATGTTGAAATCCCTAAATTTCTTGCAATTGCACTTTGAGAAAGGTTGTTCTTAAACTGTTTGACTATTTGCTCACGCAGTTGTGGACAAAGGGGTGTCCCTCGCCCCATCCTTTCTTGTGAAAGACTGAGCATTTTTTGGAAAGCTGTTTTTATACCCAATCATGGCACCCACCTGTTCCCAATTAGCCTGCACACCTGTGGGATGTTCCAAATAAGTGTTTGATGAGCATTCCTCAACTTTATCAGTATTTATTGCCACCTTTTCCAACTTCTTTGTCACGTGTTGCTGGCAACAAATTCTAAAGTTAATGATTTGCAACAAAAAAAAAAATTGAGTTTGAACATCAAATATGTTGTTTTCGTAGCATATTCAACTGAATATGGGTTGAAAAGGATTTGCAAATCATTGTATTCTGTTTATATTTACATCTAACACAATTTCCCAACTCGTATGGAAATGGGGTTTGTACACAACCTGAGAACTTCACTGCTTTTGCCTTTTGTATGTATGTATGTATGTGTGTGTGTGTGTGTATGGACATGTATAAACAATGTATATCAAATAGATGTCAGTGAGGTGCAGTGAACTAAAAAGCAGGTGAGGCTAAAAAATGACACACAGTGTGCATCTGACCTAACACCACACATTGTAAACATGACAGCTTTACCATTAAATTAATGAATTATTTCCCTAATTTCACATTGCATGAATGGACAAACTTTGTAATATGTACTAATCTGTGGGTGTCTGTGTAGTCTAAAATGATTTTCAAGGAAAAAATGATTTAAGGTAAAAGGTGATTTTCAAGAAAAAATGTATTCCAGGTAAAAGTTGATTTTAAAGACAAAAGTTGATTTTAAGGAAAATAAAGTAAAAGTTGATTTTAAGGAAAAAAATTTGGGTAAAAGTTAATTTTACAGACAAAATTAGATTTTCATGACGAGTTCTTAGAAATTAGAAAAGAAGAAATTCATACTGACGTGTCGGTAAAAAAATACATTTTTCTTAGCTTATTCTTTTTTAAACTTGTCAAAGTTTCTCCCTGAGAGATCTCTGCTTCCTTGACTGCCCTCTGGTGGCCGAGACGTGCAGTGCATGCATCTCATCTCTGACGTCAGGCTTCTGGGAAAGTAACGTGCTTGACTTCCGGTGTGTTCTGAGGCTGACAAGCTGACTTGTCTTTCTCCAAAATACCTCTCCTCCGTGTCCATGTTGGCAGACGTGAAAGAGTTGGCCATGCGGCGCCATTTTGAGGAGTGCGGCGGTGTGGAGGCGGTGCGTCTGGTGCGGGACAAGAACTCTGGACTGGGCAAAGGATTCGGTTACGTCCTGTTTGAGGTACACCTGACCCCTGACCTTTGACCTCTTCACGTGACTGAAAGACCGCCCCGTTGCAGAACTCCGACTCGGTCCAACTGGCGCTGAAGCTGGACGGCTCCCAGCTGGAGGGCCGGCGCCTGCGCGTCCAACGCTCGCTGAAGACGGAGACGCGGACGCAGAAGGGCGGAGCCAAAAGAAGTTTCCCGGGGAAGAAGAGTGGGCCTAGCCGCAACTTCCGAGGCGAGCGGGCCGAGCCCAAGAAGAAGAAGTCGGCCAAGAAGAAAATGAAGGCAAAAAAGAGCCTCCGCCTGACAGGAAGTGGGCCAACCAAATAAAAAGCCTCACTGTAGAAATGGATACTTGGACTGTTTCTGTGGTGTCCAAACATTTTACACTGAAAATGTAAACTTTTAGATAAATTCTCCTTTTGAAAAACAATATTTGTTGACCTTTAAGGTTCCCATCACATTTTTATTTTTTATTATTCACCGCTTTCATCTCTTGGACTGATAGAAAGTTAACTTTTTACGTTTTAGGACCTTTTTGTCAAATAGCTGTGGTGAACAGAGGACTGATTTCACCACAGCTAGAGTGTGTGTGACTATTATTGCTACATTAACTTGTTTTGTATAGCAAACATGCCAGATGAAATGTTGTACTATATTAATTATAATAATGCATGCTTGAATAGGCTATCATCCATTACATGGACTTAAGTTGTTATTTAGAAACACTTTTAACAGTTTAAACAAATCCCACTAAAACTGTCAAGGATCCAAATGGATACCACTTTTTTTTTCTTCTTTCAAAGCTTGAATCTCTGATCTATTTGTTCTGCTCTCTTTTCCCCAAAAATATATTTAGTATCTATTGTGAAAAGTCCTTGAACACCCCACAGTTGCTTTTGACAGTTTAAAGATGATTGGAACTGTTGGGAGTCAAGTGTTACTAGTCATTTAAGAGGTGAGCAAGAAAGACTTTAATCTTTACCAGCTAATAAAAGAACATCAACTTTGTTGCCGCCTTCTCTTCTTCCCTCTGGTGGAACCTTGGAAATCATAAATAGTTGAAGGAACTTCCAGCACAATCCAGATTTGCACAATCAGTCCTTAGCAGGTCACATGACCTCACTCGATGTCGTCCTCGCTCAAACTTTGTGCGCTCACGATGCGCTGCAACACACACACACACACACGCACGCACACGGTTACAACAAAATAACACAGGATTACAACATAGTAACAAGTTTACAACAAAGTAACACATTGTTAGGACAAAGTAAGACAGAAGTTTAGGACAAAGTACAAACCCCATTTCCATATGAGTTGGGAAATTGTGTTAGATGTAAATATAAACAGAATACAATGATTTGCAAATCCTTTTCAACCCATATTCAGTTGAATATGCTACAAAGACAACATATTTGATATTAAAACTAATGAACATTATTTTTTCCAAATAATCATTAACTTTAAAATTTGATGCCAACAACATGTTACAAAGAAGTTGGGAAAGGTGGCAATAAATACTGATAAAGTTGAGGAATGCTCATCAAACACTTATTTGGAACATCCCACAGGTGTGCAGGCTAATTGGGAACAGGTGGGTGCCATGATTGGGTATAAAAACAGCTTCCCAAAAAATGCTCAGTCTTTCACAAGAAAGGATGGGGCGAGGTACACCCCTTTGTCCACAACTCGTGAGCAAATAGTCAAACAGTTTAAGAACAACCTTTCTCAAAGTGCAATTACAAGAAATTTAAGGATTTCAACATATACGCTCCACAATATCATCAAAAGGTTCAGAGAATCTGGAGAAATCACTCCACGTAAGCGGCATGGCCGGAAACCAACATTGAATGACCGTGACCTTCCATCCCTCAGACGGCACCATATCAAAAACCAACATCAATCTCTAAAGGATATCACCACATGGGCTCAGGAACACTTCAGAAAACCACTGTCACTAAATACAGTTTGTCGCTACATCTGTAAGTGCAAGTTAAAGCTCTACTATGCAAAGCGAAAGCCATTTATCAACAACATCCAGAAACGCCGCCTGCTTCTTTGGGTCCGAGATCATCTAAGATGGACTGATGCAAAGTGGAAAAGTGTTCTGACGAGTCCACATTTCAAATTGTTTTTGGAAATGTTCGACATGGTGTCATCCAGACCAAAGGGGAAGCGAACCATCCAGACTGTTATCAACGCCAAGTTGAAAAGCCAGCATGTGTGATGGTATGGGGGTGCATTAGTGCCCAAGGCATGGGTAACTTACACATCTGAATGCTGAATGGTCCATACAGGTTTTGGAACAACATACGCTGCCATCTAAGCGCAGTCTTTTTCATGGACGCCCCTGCTTATTTCAGCAAGACAATGCCAAGCCACATTCAGCACGTGTAACAACAGCGTGGTTTCGTAGTAAAAGAGTGTGGGTACTTTCCTGGCCCGCCTGCAGTCCAGACCTGTCTCCCAACGAAAATGTGTGGCGCATTATGAAGCGTAAAATACGACAGCGGAGACCTCGGACTGTTGAACGACTGAAGCTTTACATAAAACAAGAATGGGAAAGAATTCCACTTTCAAAGCTTCAACAATTAGTTTCCTCAGTTCCCAAACGTTCATTGAGTGCTATTAAAAGAAAAGGTGATGTAACACAGTCGTGAACATGCCCTTTCCCAACTACTTTGGCACGTGTTGCAGCCATGAAATTCTAAGTTAATTATTATTTGCAAAAAAAATTAATTTTATGAGTTTGAACATCAAATATGTTGTCTTTGTAGCATATTCAACTGAATATGGGTTGAAAAGGATTTGCAAATCATTGTATTCTGTTTATACTTACATCTAACACAATTTCTCAATTCATATGGAAACGGGGTTTGTACGACAAGTTTAGGACAAAGTAACAAACAAGTTGGGGGGTGGAGGGGTCCTATCCAAGGTTTCTCATAGTCACTGTCACCGACGTCCCACTGGGGGTGAAATTTCCTTGCCCTTATGTGGGCCCTACAGAGGATGTTGTTGTGGTTTGTGCAGCCCTTTGAGACACTTGTGATTTAGGGCTATATAAATAAATATTGATTGATCGATTGATTGACATTTAGGACAAAGTAAGACACATTTAGGACAAAGTAAGACAAGTTTAGGAGAAAGTAAGACACAAGTTTAGGAGAAAGTAAGACACAAGTTTAGGACAAAGTAAGACACATTTAGGACAAAGAAAGCCAAGTTTAGGACAAAGTAATACACATTTAGGACAAAGTAAGACAAGTTTAGGACAAAGTGAAGTGAATTATATTTATATAGCGCTTTTCCCAAGTGACTTAAAGCGCTTTACATTGTGAAAACCAATATCCAAGTTAAAAAAAAAATTGAAAGCAGTGTGGGTGGCACTGGGAGCAGGTGGGTAAAGTGTCTTGCCCAAGGACACAACGGCAGTGACTAGGATGGCGGAAGCGGGGATTGAACCTGCAACCCTGAAGTTGCTGGCACAGCCGCTCTACCAACCGAGCTATACCGCCCCAAAGTAAGACAGGTTGAGGACAAAGTAAGACAGGTTGAGGACAAAGTAAGACACGTTGTGGACAAAGTAAGACAGGTTGAGGACAAAGTAAGATTTGTTGAGGACAAAGTAAGACAGGTTGAGGACAAAGTAAGACAGGTTGAGGACAAAGTAAGACAAGTTCAGGACAAAGTAATCCAAGTTCAGGACAAAGTAAGACAGGTTGAGGACAAAGTAAGACACGTTGAGGACAAAGTAAGACAGGTTGAGGACAAAGTAAGACAGGTTGAGGACAAAGTAAGACAGGTTGAGGACAAAGTAAGACAAGTTCGGGACAAAGTAAGCCAAGTTTGGGACAAAGTAAGACACGTTGGGGACAAAGTAAGACACGTTGGGGACAAAGTAAGACTTGTTTAGGACAAAATAAGACAGGTTGAGGACAAAGTAAGATTTGTGTAGGACAAAGTAAGAGGTTGAGGACAAAGAAAGACAGGTTGAGGACAGAGTAAGACAGGTTGAGGACAGAGTAAGACAGGTTGAGGACAGAGTAAGACAGGTTGAGAACAAAGTAGGACAGGTTGAGGACAAAGTAAGCCAAGTTTAGGACAAAGTAAGACACGTTGAGGACAAAGTATGACACGTTGAGGACAAAGTATGACACGTTGGGGACAAAGTAAGACTTGTTTAGGACAAAGTAAGACAGGTTGAGGACAAAGTAAGATTTGTGTAGGACAAAGTAAGAGGTTGAGGACAAAGAAAGACAGGTTGAGGACAGAGTAAGACAGGTTGAGGACAGAGTAAGACAGGTTGAGGACAGAGTAAGACAAGTTGAGGACAGAGTAAGACAAGTTGAGGACAAAGTAAGACAGGTTGAGGACAAAGTAAGACAGGTTGAGGACAAAGTAAGAGCCACCTGGCTGATGGTGGGCAGCTTGGTGAGCAACATCTGGAAGACGGGTGGAGGCAGAGTCTGCTGCAGGACCTGCAGGAGCTGCTGAGGTTGACCACACACGGCGATGGCGTTGGTCAGGTGGTCCACGCCCTTCTCGTAGTCCCCTGTGGCGCAGACAAGATGGCCGAGAGTGAGAGCGGGCATGCTGTGAGGCGTGTGTCCTACCTTGTGCCAGCAGCTCCTCGCCCAGCTGGATCTCCTCCAGGAAGAACTTCTGCACCGCCTCAGCATCCTTCAGGTCAGGCAGCTGGCGAGGGCAAAGGTCACTACAGAGAAGTCAAGACTTGGGGGAGGTAGCCGCACAACAACTTACTTTGGCCATGCCAGCGCGCTCTTTTGCCACCTTCTGCTTCCTGCGGCCTGAAACGTCCACACACGTCTCCGTCAGATAGCAACATGCTAAGCTAGCTTAGAGGGGACATGCACTTGTTGTCCAACATTCCCAATCCTCGTGTGCGACCACCACGCCTTTTTCTCTGCACACTCTGAAGCACCAACCTGGTGCCCGTAAGGACCAGATGTGTTCTAAAAATAGCTCAAATAGCAGCACTTACCAGTGAGCTGCCTCTATTTTTTAAATTGTATTTATTTACTAGCAAGCTGGTCTCGCTTTGCTCGACATTTTTAATTCTAAGAGAGACAAAACTCAAAAAGAATTTGAAAATCCAAGAAAATATTTTAAAGACTTGGTCTTGACTTGTTTAAATAAATTCATTTATTTTTTTACTTTGCTTCTTATAACTTTCAGAAAGACAATTTTAGAGAAAAAATACAACCTTAAAAATGATTTCAGGATTTTTAAACACATATACATTTTTACCTTTTAAATTTCTTCCTCTTCTTTCCTGACAATTTAAATCAATGTTCAAGTATTTTTTTTATTTTTTATTGTAAAGAATAATAAATACATTTTAATTTAATTCTTCATTTTAGCTTCTGTTTTTTCGACGAAGAATATTTGTGAAATATTTCGTCAAACTTATTATGATTCAAATTCAAAAAAATTATTCTGGCAAATCTAGAAAATCCGTAGAATCAAATTTAAATCTTATTTCAAAGTCTTTTGAATTTCTTTTAAAATTTTTGTTCTGGAAAATCTAGAAGAAATAATGATTTGTCTTTGTTAGAAATATAGCTTGGTCCAATTTGTTATATATTCAAACAAAGTGCAGATTAGATTTAAACCTATTTTAAACAAGTCATCAAATTTCTAAAATTAATCTTAATCAGGAAAAATGACTAATAATGTTCCATAAATCCTTTTTTTATTTTTTTCAAAAAGATTTGAATTAGCTAGTTTTTACCTTCTTTTTTCAGTTGTATTTTGAATTTTAAAAAGTCGAAATTGAAGATAAACTATGTTTCAAAATTGAATTTTAATTTTTTTCATGTTTTCTCCTCTTTTAAATTGTTCAATTAAGTGTTTTTTTCATAATTTATTCTCTACCAAAAACTTTCCGTAAAAGGAAAAAAAAATGTACGACGGAATGACGGACAGAAATACCCATTTTTTAATGTATATATAGATTTATTTATTAAAGGTAAATTGAGCAAATTGGCTATTTCTGGCAATTTATTTAAGTGTGTATCAAACTGGTAGCCCTTTGCATTAATCAGTACCCAAGAAGTAGCTCTTGGTTTCAAAAAGGTTGGTGACCCCTGTTCTAAATGGTAAAATACAGCAAGTAGGAGGCGGCTAACAGGAGTACACTACTGCGCCAACAACACTCCATTTACACCTGGTGTTATTGATGTTCTATTATAAGCAGTAACGTAGAGGAACTACTTTTACAGAGCTAACTTGCTCATTATTCTATATTGACATGCTGAGCTGCTACATAGCCTCTGAGTTGGTGAAATTTAATTCTCAATGATAGATCTCGCCTCTCACCAGGATTGTAAATGGTTGTGGACATAAACCCACAAGTTTGACAACCAGTAATATCGCAAGAAAGACACAAAAAAGATGTTTGCATTTTTTTTTAACCCTTTGTGAGGATGATGAGGAACTGTTGTTGTAAAGGGGAGGATATAAACAACCCAGCAGTCCTTATCCCACTGAGAGCAGACATTGTACAGTAAGTGATAATGTTTTGTTCAATTACGTGTCTGTGGCAAGCTATATTAACATGATTGTATCACATATGTACTTGCAGTAGGGCCGCATAGAATAATCCAATCCCATCCAAATCGCAATTCTGTTTCATCCCAATTCTACATTTATTCTTAGTAATCCAAAATCTATTTTAAAATGTTTTTTATTTTTATCTTCTACAAAGACATTTGAAGCCAACTCCATACAACCAGAAGGAGCTTTTGAAACGTGTCATGACTTTAAGAAAAAAGATAATTATTACCGTATTTGCTTGAATTTCCGCCGGGGCGCTAATTAATTTAAAACTTTTTCTCACTCCGGCGTTTACCAAAGGCATGCGGTAAATTTAGGCCTGCGCTTATAAATTTGAGTGTGATGTAAGGATAAAGATACCATCATGAAAAGCACATTTAATAAAAAAAAAACTTATGTTCTTACCTTTACTTATAAATGAAGTCCGTGCGCAGCTTCTTCTGATCAAAAGCATCAATAACTTGTTTATAGAAGTCTTCCTTATCTTTCTTCAGTTTTAAAAGTCTCTCTGTCTTGATGGAGATTTTCCTTTATTACCTCCTGCTTCGATTGAAAGTCCAGTTTAGAAAACTGTTTTATTTTAGATATGTAATCCTTCATGTTAAAAGTGCAAGCGAGAGGAAAAAATGAACACAGGCTGCTCACTCTTGCTGCTTGTTGTCACTTCTTCTGCAGCCGAGTAGTCACAAGAAGGATCACTAGCGCCCTCTAACACAAGGAGGCGGGAGTCATTTAATGACTCATATTTGACACACGCAGCTACGTTATATTGATAAAACATAGCTGCTTACTGTTCTTTTTAGCATATTCAATAGCTTGGACCTTAAATCCTACTGAATAGCTCTTAATCTTCTTCCCTTTGTGCGATTTCAAATGATTGAAATCAGCCTCCTCCATTTTGAAAATGATGACAGGTGAAGTGTCACTCGTGACGTGACGAGTTTGATCCGGCGGAAATTCTAGGCATATGCTAATTATTTGGCGAAACGAGTTTGACCCGGCGGAAATTCTAGACATGCGCTAATAAAAATAATATTTTGCGAAACGAGTTTGACCCGGCGGTAATGCTAAGCATGCGCTAATTATTTGGCGAAACGAGTTTGACTCGGCAGTAATTCTAGGCAGGCTAATATTATATAATATTATATACCCGGCCGCAATTCAAAGAAATACGGTACACCAAATAAAACAAAAATGGTTAAGAATGTGATGGAATGGTTAAGTGAAGTGAATTATATTTATATAGCGCTTTTTCTCTATTGACTCAAAGCGCTTTACATATTGAATGGTAATAAGTAAGTGACATTTAAAGCATAGTGGGGGGCACTGGCAGCAGCAGGCTTCAAGTGTCTTGCCCAAGGACACAACAGCAGTGACTAGGATGGCGGAAGCGGGAATCGAACCTGGAACACTCAAGTTGCTGGCACGGCCACTCTACCAGCCGAGCTTTTCCGCCCCAAAAGTGGTGAAGTGGCCAAAGATTGACAGCCTGACTAAATATCCGTAAACTGGATTGACTCCACTTTCTTTTGTCAAGCCAACATCGTCTTTACTTTTCTTAAAGCAATTTTAAAAGCACATTTTCCGAAGACGTTTCTTAGGCCGACACTAAAATGGTACGTTGGCAGCCAAGTGCACTTTTTTCAAAGGTACCTTGTTGTGAGAAGCTTTTATTGTGTGACTGCTCCAAACATTCACACAATAAAATGCTTTTTACACCAAGATGCATGCATTTCTTCTTCTTCTTCTTCTCCAGATTTTGGCGCACTCTACCTTCCACATTTTTCACCCGATTCAAAGTGTTCCAACTTCAAACTGTTCAGTCTATTCGGGCATCGCGGGCTTTCACTTGGCAAGTTCCGAAAAAATCCCCCATATTACAGAATTCCAGATTTTCCGGGACATTTTTTCCATTCAAAATGAATTGGCCATTTTTCAAACTTCCACCATTTCCACATTTTTCAACCGACTCAAACTATTCCACCTTCAACACATTCTACCATCCAGGAAATTTTAACTATTATTTTCCCAAATTGAAAAAAAATTCCAGGATTTTCCAGAATATCTGGTTTTCTAAAGCCCTATTTACCTTTTTTCTGGCGACTACTCCTTCCACAATTTTCAAACACATTTCAAGTGTTCCACTTGTTCAGCATTTCTCGACCGATTTGAAAAGTTTCAACACCAACTATTTCATCTCATTCAGAACATTCAAGTTTTTTTTTTTTTACCATTTTCAAAACAATTCCCGCTTTTCACGAAATTCCCAAATTTAAGGGAAATTGCCATTAAAATCAAGGGGACATTCTTCAACGTTCCACAACTCCCACATTTTTCATCTGATTCAAACCATTCCAAATTCAAAATATTCAGCCTGTTTGGGAATCGTGTGCTCGACTTAAACTATTGTAAAAAAAAAATTCCAGGATTTCAGTTAAACTTCAGCATTGGAGAATTCACACACTTCCTTCAGGAATTACCGTATTTCCTTGAATTTCCGCAGGGTATATAGTATGCGCCTGCCTTGAATTACTGCCGGGTCAAACTCGCTTCGCAAAATAATTAGCGCATGCCTAGTATTACCGCCTGGTCAAACTCGTGACGTCACGAGTGACACTTCCCCTGTCATCATTTTCAAAATGGAGAAGGCTGATTTCAATACCGGTAATTTGAAAATCGCATAAAGGGAAGAAGATTAAGAGCTATTCAGTAGGATTTAAGGTTCAAGCTTACATCACACAAATTTTTACTGCATACCTTTGGTAAGTGCCAGAGTGAGAAGAGGTTTTAAAATAATTAGCGCATGCTTACTATTACCGCATGCCTTTGGTAAGCGCAGTAGTGAGAAGAGGTTTTAAATTAATTAGCGCCCCAGCGGCAATTCAAGGAAATAGGGTATCTCTTCTACTAATAACTTAAGTAGCAAATAATATTTCACAGGAATTGTGTTGAATCGATACTGAATCAAATCTTCACCCCAAGAATCGGAATGAAGTATCCAAGGATTCACACGTCCAACTTTGAGCATAAAATCCTGATGGAGGTGTTTGAATGGCATGGAATGTTGCAAGAAGGTGTGAGGAGGATGTAAGTGAGGCAGGGTGAAGGCGACCATGAGGGGACAACATACGTACTGTACATAAGTGAGGCGGTCAACATACGTAAGTGAGACCGCATGAAGGCAGTCATGAGGGGTTCAACATACGTAAGTGAGACCGCATGAAGGCGAGTATGAGGGGTCAACATACATAAGTGAGGCCGGATGAAGGCAAGCATGAGGTGGTCAACTTAGTAAGTGAGACCGCATGAAGGCAGTCATGAGGGGGTCAACATACATAAGTGAGGCCGCATGAAGGTGAGTACGAGGGGGTCAACATAAGTAAGTGAGGCCAAGTGAAGGAGAGTAAGAGGCGGTCAAGATACGTAAGTGAGGCCGCATGAAGGCGAGCATGAGGCGGTCAACATACATAAGTGAGGCTGGGTGAAGGAGAGCATGAAGGGTCAACATACGTAAGTTAGACCGCATGAAGGCAGGCATGAAGTGTCAACAGACATAAGTGAGGTAGGGTGAAGGCAAGCATGAGGCGGTCAACATACATACGTGAGGCAGTCAACATACGTAAGTGAGGCGGTCAACATACATAAGAGGCGGTCAACATACGTAAGTGAGGCCGGATGAAGGCGAGTATGAGGGGGTCAACATACGTAAGTGAGGCCGCATGAAGGCAGGCATGAGGCGGTCAACATACATAAGTGAGACAGTCAACATACGTAAGTGAGGCGGTCAACATACGTAAGTGAGGCTGGGTGAAGGAGAGCATGAAGGGTCAACATACGTAAGTGAGACCGCATGAAGGCAGGCATGAAGTGTCAACAGACATAAGTGAGGTAGGGTGAAGGCAAGCATGAGGCGGTCAACATACATACGTGAGGCAGTCAACATACGTAAGTGAGGCGGTCAACATACATAAGAGGCGGTCAACATACGTAAGTGAGGCCGGATGAAGGCGAGTATGAGGGGGTCAACATACGTAAGTGAGGCCGCATGAAGGCAGGCATGAGGCGGTCAACATACATAAGTGAGGCAGTCAACATACGTAAGTGAGGCGGTCAACATACATAAGTGAGGCAGTCAACATACGTAAGTGAGGCGGTCAACATACGTAAGTGAGGCTGGGTGACGGAGAGCATGAAGGGTCAACATGCGTAAGTGAGACCGCATGAAGGCAGGCATGAAGGGTCAACATACATAAGTGAGGTCGGGTGAAGGTAAGCATGAGGCGGTCAACATACATAAGTGAGGCGGTCAACATACGTAAAAGAGGCCGGATGAAGGCGAGTATGAGGGGGTCAACATACGTAAGTGAAGCCGCCTGAAGGCAAGCATGAGGCGGTCAACATACATAAGTGAGGCAGTCAACATACGTAAGTGAGGCGGTCAACATACGTAAGTGAGGCGGTCAACATATGTAAGTGAGGCCGGATGAAGGCGAGTATGAGGGGGTCAACATACGTAAGTGAGGCCGCCAGAAGGCAGGCATGAGGCGGTCAACATACATAAGTGAGGCAGTCAACATACGTAAGTGAGGCGGTCAACATACGTAAGTGAGGCTGGGTGACGGAGAGCATGAAGGGTCAACATACGTAAGTGAGACCGCATGAAGGCAGGCATGAAGGGTCAACATACATAAGTGAGGTCGGGTGAAGGCAAGCATGAGGCGGTCAACATACATAAGTGAGGCGGTCAACATACATAAGTGAGGCGGTCAACATACGTAAGAGGCGGTCAACATACGTAAGTGAGGCCGGATGAAGGCGAGTATGAGGGGGTCAACATACGTAAGTGAGGCCGCATGAAGGCAGGCATGAGGCGGTCAACATACATAAGTGAGGCAGTCAACATACGTAAGTGAGGCGGTCAACATACGTAAGTGAGGCCGGATGAAGGCGAGTATGAGGGGGTCAACATACGTAAGTGAGGCCGGGTGAAGGCAAGCATGAGGTGGTCAACTTAGTAAGTGAGACCGCATAAAGGCAGTCATGAGGGGGTCAACATACATAAGTGAGGCCGCATGAAGGTAAGTACGAGGGGGTCAACATAAGTAAGTGACGCCAAGTGAAGGAGAGTAAGAGGCGGTCAAGATACGTAAGTGAGGCCGCATGAAGGCGAGCATGAGGCGGTCAACATACATAAGTGAGGCTGGGTGAAGCAGAGCATGAAGGGTCAACATACGTAAGTGAGACCGCATGAAGGCAGGCATGAAGGGTCAACATACTTAAGTGAGGTCGGGTGAAGGCAAGCATGAGGCGGTCAACATACATACGTGAGGCAGTCAACATACGTAAGTGAGGCGGTCAACATACATAAGAGGCGGTCAACATACGTAAGTGAGGCCGGATGAAGGCGAGTATGAGGGGGTCAACATACGTAAGTGAGGCCGCATGAAGGCAGGCATGAGGCGGTCAACATACATAAGTGAGACAGTCAACATACGTAAGTGAGGCGGTCAACATACGTAAGTGAGGCTGGGTGACGGAGAGCATGAAGGGTCAACATACGTAAGTGAGACCGCATGAAGGCAGGCATGAAGGGTCAACATACGTAAGTGAGGCCAGATGAAGGCGAGTATGAGGGGGTCAAAATACGTAAGTGAGGCCGCATGAAGGCAGGCATGAGGCGGTCAACATACATGAGTGAGGCAGTCAACATACGTAAGTGAGGCGGTCAACATACGTAAGTGAGGCCGGGTGAAGGCGAGCATGAGGGGGTCAACATACATAAGTGAGGCCGGATGAAGGCAAGCATGAGGGGTCAACATACGTAAGTGAGACCACATGAAGGTGAACATGAGGGGTCAATATACATAAGTGAGGCGGTCAACATACGTAAGTAAGGCCGCATGAAGGCGAGTATGAGGGGTCAACATACATAAGTGAGGCCGGATGAAGGTGAACATGAGGGGTCAATATACATAAGTGAGGCGGTCAACATACGTAAGTAAGGCCGCATGAAGGTGTGTATGAGGGGTCAACATACATAAGTGAGGCCGGTTGAAGGCGAGCATGAGGCGGTCAACATACGTAAGTGAGGCCGGGGGAAGGCGAGCATGAGGGGTCAACATACATAAATGAGACCACATGAAGGTGAACACCACGTACGACCGCCAGACACTTCTGGATGTGGACATATCGGGCCGTTTTGGATTGATAGACGCGTGCTTGCTAGACGTACTAACTAGCACGGGGATACTTCGACAGCTACATCCAGCGGCCTGTGAAGCAGGGGAGTATAGTAGCAGCGGAGGCCGTCTACGGAGCAGACGCCAGCGGTGTGATCGGAAACGCGGATGCCGAGCGGGGCTAAAAACAAAGCAGAAGGCTAATCCCCACAGAACACCACTTCCCTCCATCCTAGAGCCGGATATAAATGGAAGATGCGAGACTACTGGTCTGGGTAAGGAGTCAGTTAAATTAGAACAAGTTTTTTCTGCTTTGAGTGTTTCAGAGTTGGACAAGTGTTTTACTGAGGTGGCTAACTATGATGCGTGCAGTTTATCAAAGCACCAAACAAACAATCGGAAAATTCCCGTCGTATCAATTCCTGGATATGGTTGTAATTATATTAAATGCACTGGGCATAATAAACACAACATTATTAATATTGCTACAACGGATAATTTGATCAAAAATTCCCTAAAACAGCCCACTACCTATAATATAGGGTTTTTAAACATAAGATCATTGTCTCCCAAAACGTTGTTAGTTAATGATATCATTAGAGACAACAATCTGAACGTCATCGGTCTCAGCGAAACCTGGCTTAAACCAAACGACTTTTTTGCGCCAAACGAGGCATGTCCTCCTAACTTTACACATGCGCATATTGCCCGTCCTCCTAAAAGGGGTGGGGGGGTCGCACTAATATACAACGAAAACTTTAACCTTAGTCCTAACATAAATAATAAATATAAATAGTTTGAGGTACTTACTATGAGGTCTGTCACACCGCTGCCTCTACACCTGGCTGTTATCTACCGCCCCCCAGGGCTCTATTCGGACTTTATCAATGAATTCTCAGAGTTCGTTGCTGATCTAGTGACACACGCCGATAATATAATCATAATGGGGGACTTTAATATCCATATGAATACCCCATCGGACCCACCATGCGTAGCGCTCCAGACTATAATTGATAGCTGTGGTCTCACACAAATAATAAATGAACTCACACATCGCAACGGTAATACGATAGACCTAGTGCTTGTCAGGGGTATCACCGTTTCCAAAGTTACGATACTCCCGTATACTAAAGTATTGTCCGATCATTACCTTATAAAATTCGAGGTTCGGACGCATGTTCGGCAAACTAATAATAATAATAACTGCTATAGCAGCCGCAACATTAATACGGCCACAACGACAACTCTTGCTGACCTACTGCCCTCGGTAATGGCACCATTCCCAAAGTATGTGGGCTCTATTGATAACCTCACTAACAACTTTAACGACGCCCTGCGCGAAACCATTGATAACATAGCACCGCTAAAGTTAAAAAAGGCTCCAAAAAAGCGTACCCTGTGGTTTACAGAAGAAACTAGAGCTCAGAAATTATTATGTAGAAAGCTGGAACGCAAATGGCGCACGACTAAACTTGAGGTGCACCATCAAGCATGGAGTGATGGTTTAATAACTTATAAACGCATGCTTACCTTAGCTAAAGCTAAATATTACTCAAATCTCATCCACCGTAATAAAAACGATCCTAAATTTTTGTTTAGTACGGTAGCATCGCTAACCCAACAAGGGACTCCTTCCAGTAGCTCCACCCACTCAGATGATGACTTTATGCAATTCTTTAGTAAGAAAATTGAAGTCATTAGAAAGGAGATTAAAGACAATGCGTCCCAGCTACAACTGGGTTCTATTAACACTGACACGATTGTATATACGGTGGATACTGCCCTCCAAAATAGTTTCTCTTGTTTTGAGGAAATAACATTAGAGGAATTGTTACAATGTGTAAATGGAATAAAACAAACAACATGTTTACTTGACCCACTTCCTGGGAAACTGATCAAGGAGCTCTTTGTATTAGGTCCATCAGTGCTAAATATTATAAACTTATCACTTTCCTCGGGCACTGTTCCCCTAGCATTCAAAAAAGCGGTTATTCATCCTCTTCTCAAAAGACCTAACCTCGATCCTGACCTCATGGTAAACTACCGACCGGTGTCTCACCTTCCCTTTATTTCAAAAATCCTCGAAAAAATTGTTGCGGAGTAGTTAAATGAACACTTAGCGTCTAACAATCTATGTGAAACCTTTCAATCTGGTTTCAGGGCAAATCATTCCACGGAGACAACCCTCGCAAAAATGACTAATGATCTATTGCTAACGATGGATTCTGATGCGTCATCTATGTTGCTGCTCCTCGATCTTAGCGCTGCTTTCGATACCGTCGATCATAATATTTTATTAGAACGTATCAAAACACGAATTGGTATGTCAGACTTAGCCCTGTCTTGGTTTAACTCTTATCTTACTGATAGAATGCAGTGCGTCTCCCATAACAATGTGACCTCGGACTACGTTAAGGTAACGTGTGGAGTTCCCCAGGGTTCGGTCCTTGGCCCTGCACTCTTCAGCATCTACATGCTGCCGCTAGGTGACATCATACGCAAATACGGTATTAGCTTTCACTGTTATGGTGATGACACCCAACTCTACATGCCCCTTAAGCTGACCAACACGCCGGATTGTAGTCAGATGGAGGCGTGTCTTAATGAAATTAAACAATGGATGTCCGCTAACTTTTTGCAACTCAACGCCAAAAAAACAGAAATGCTGATTATCGGTCCTGCTAGACACCGACCGCTATTTAATGATACAACTCTAACATTTGACAACCAAACAATTAAACAAGGCGACAAGGTAAAGAATCTGGGTGTTATCTTTGACCCAACTCTCTCCTTTGAGTCACACATTAAAAGCGTTACTAAAACGGCCTTCTTTCATCTCCGTAATATCGCTAAAATTCGCTCCATTCTGTCCACTAAAGACGCTGAGATCATTATCCATGCGTTTGTTACGTCTCGTCTCGACTACTGTAACGTATTATTTTCGGGTCTCCCCATGTCTAGCATTAAAAGATTACAGTTGGTACAAAATGCGGCTGCTAGACTTTTGACAAGAACAAGAAAGTTTGATCACATTACGCCTGTACTGGCTCACCTGCACTGGCTTCCTGTGCACTTAAGATGTGACTTTAAGGTTTTACTACTTACGTATAAAATACTACACGGTGTAGCTCCATCCTATCTTGCCGATTGTATTGTACCATATGTCCCGGCAAAAAATCTGCGTTCAAAGGACTCCGGCTTATTAGTGATTCCCAAAGCCCAAAAAAAGTCTGTGGGCTATAGAGCGTTTTCATTTCGGGCTCCAGTACTCTGGAATGCCCTCCCGGTAAAAGTTTGAGATGCCACCTCAGTAGAAACATTTAAGTCTCACCTTAAAACTCATTTGTATACTTAAGCCTTTAAATAGACTCCCTTTTTCGACCAGTTGATCTGTCGTTTCTTTTCTTTTTCTCCTATGTCCCACTCTCCCTTGTGGAAGGGGTCCGGTCCGATCCGGTGGCCATGTACTGCTCGCCTGTGTATCGGCTGGGGACATCTCTGCGCTGCTGATCCGCCTCCGCTTGGGATGTTTTCCTGCTGGCTCCGCTGTGAACGGGACTCTCGCTGCTGTGTTGGATCCGCTTTGGACTGGACTCTTGCGACTGTGTTGGATCCATTATGGATTGAACTTTCACAGTATCATGTTAGACCCGCTCGACATCCATTGCTTTCCTCCTCTCCAAGGTTCTCATAGTCATCATTGTCACCGACGTCCCACTGGGTGTGAGTTTTCCTTGCCCTTATGTGGGCCTACCGAGGATGTCGTAGTGGTTTGTGCAGCCCTTTGAGACACTAGTGATTTAGGGCTATATAAGTAAACATTGATTAATTGATTGATTGAGGCGGTCAACATACGTAGGTAAGGCCGCATGAAGGTGAGTATGAGGGGTCAACATACATAAGTGAGGCCGGATGAAGGCGAGCATGAAGCGGTCAACATACGTAACTGAGGCGGGTGAAGGCGAGCATGAGGGGGTCAACATACATAAGTGAGGCCGCATGAAGGCAAGCATGAGGCGGTCAACATACATAAGTGAGACCGCATGAAGGTGAGCATGAGGGAGTCAACATACATAAGTGAGGCCGCATGAAGGTGAGCATGAGGGGGTCAACATACATAAGTGAGGCTAGGTGAAGGCAAACATGTGGCGGTCAACATACGTAAGTGAGACCGCATGAAGGCAGGCATGAGGGGGTCAACATACATAAGTGAGGCCGGGTAAAGGCGAGCATGAAGGGTCAACATACATAAGTGAGGCCGCATGAAGGCGGGCATGAGGGGTCAACATACATAAGTGAGGCCGCATGAAGGCGGGCATGAGGGGTCAACATACGTGAGTTAGGCCGGGAGAAGGCGAGCGTGAGGAGGTCAACATACATAAGTGAGGCCGGGCGAAGGCGACCGTGAGGCGGTCAACATACATAAGTGAGGCCGGGAGAAGGCGACCGTGAGGCGGTCAACATACGTAAGTTAGGCCGGGAGAAGGCGACCGTGAGGCGGTCAACATATGTAAGTTAGGCCGGGAGAAGGCGACCGTGAGGCGGTCAACATACATAAGTGAGGCCGGGAGAAGGCGACCGTGAGGCGGTCAACATACGTAAGTTAGGCCGGGTGAAGGCGAGCATGAGGCGGTCAACATATGTAAGTTAGGCCGGGAGAAGGCGACCGTGAGGCGGTCAACATACGCAAGTTAGGCCGAGTGAAGGCGAGCATGAGGCGATCAACATACGTATGTTAGGCCGGGAGAAGGCGAACATGAAGCGGTCAACATACGTAAGTTAGGCCGGGTGAAGGCGAGCATGAGGGGTCAACATACTTAATTTAGGCCGGGAGAAGGCGAACATGAGGGGGTCAACATACGTAAGTTAGGCCGGGAGAAGGCGAACATGATGCAGTCAACATACGTAAGTTAGGCCGGGAGAAGGCGAACATGAGACGGTCAACATACGTAAGTTAGGCCGGGAGAAGGCGAACATGATCCAGTCAACATACGTAAGTTAGGCCGGGAGAAGGCGAACATGAGACGGTCAACATACGTTAGGCCTGGAGAAGGCGAGCATGAGGTGGTCAACACTTACGTTCTCGCAGCCTGTTCTTGAAGTTGGGATCGCTTCGTCTCTTCCGGTCGAAATAAATGCAGTAACCGACGAAAAGAGCTCCGCACACTCCTGCCGCGATGGCACTGGTCTTCCCGACCATGGTGGACTGGGTGACGGCTCAGTCGCACGAGGTTTTGGGCTACTTTGCACCGCTTCTCTCTTCTCTTCTCCCGCCTGATGCTGCTTGCGAGCTAGCGGAGCGAGACGGAAGGAGGAAGGACCCTAAAAGGACCCCAAACGCTTGACAACCTTGGGCGTCCGACGAGCGCCTGACGGCAAATCATTTTCTCTAGCTGGGACATACACAAAGATTGTCTGAATTTAAAAGTACTTTTGTAAGATGTAAACTATTTTAGTGAGGAGGTAATTTGTAAGCCATTTTCCCTTTTGTTGAGGCAGTCGGACCGGATGTGATAGAAATGCTGCTCAAAAGCTACATTTTTTTATACGTAATTTTCGATATCTGAAAGTAAAAGCTACATTTCCCCATTGGCTTAATGCTTTAAAATCATCAATAACATCTTGGAGAATGATCAAAAGTGCAAAAGCCCTTCAATTGATATCCTTGTTAAAAACATTTAAAACTATATTTTTTAGTATTATTACTCTTATTTGCTTTGGGTTTTGTTTTTTGACGTTGAAAATTCCTTGATTTTTGTCTGGTTTTCAAATATACGTTTGTTGGTCAATTAAAAATAAATAAATTAATAAATGTGCCCTTGACCTGTCAATCAAATCCAGTCCTCATTGTGAATGAGACACCTTCACTTGAGAGCAAGTATGACCTTTGGACCTTACTCCAAAGTCTGTGATATGACAATGTTAGCCACCTCAACATGCTAATTTAACACCACTACTATGCCCTGCCCCCAATGTGATGAGTTTCTTTGTAATTGACTTCATGATAAACATGACTACTGGCGTTTGCTCACAGTACACATACATGGATATCAATAATACATCTTTTTGATTGGATGCAATACAATACAATGTGATGTATATTGAAAATTAATGAAAACTTGCATATTTTTCTCATTTGGTTGTTATGCAGTTTACTTTAGCAACAACATAAAAACATGTGCTATTATTACATGTTTTTATTTTTCGTCAAACAAAATGTTACCTATGCAAGATAATTGCCAGTGTCCTTGTTTCAACAGTATATACATACACATATACAGTATGTACATACATATACAGTATATACATACACATACAGTATATACATACATATACAATATAAAGTGTATATGCACAGTCATATTTTACTACTGAGACGAGACGCTGGAAGACGTGGACGCCATCTTGAAGTGGTGATGAGGAACCTAAACTGACAGGTGACAGGTATGAAACAAAGATGTTAAACTGACGTTCAGCATTTTCCTGCTCAAATCAGCGGACTGTTGGAAATAGGAATGGGGGGATTACTTTTTGCGAGTAAAATTTAACATTAACGTACTATTGGTTGTATTTTGGGAAAAGAATATTACATCAGAGTTGAGTTTTTGATTGATTAAATATTTTATTAGTAGATTGCACAGTTCAGTACATATTCCATATAATTGACCACTAAATGATAACACCCGAATAAGTTTTCCAACTTGTTTAAGTCGGGGTCCACGTTATTCAATTCATGTTAATGAGGAGGAGCAAAGATCTTCAATATTACTGAAATCCTAGCCGCTAGCAAACAAGAGTATGACCATAATAGAATTGCTTGTCAAGTAAATTAATTACATTTAAAAATGTCATACTTGAATAACTTAAAAAGTAATAGTATAAAGACAAAGTATAAGACAATATTTCCTTAACAGTATAATTGTAACCAGGAATACGTCTTCAAGTAACAATATTCAAATACTAACATTGTTGGGTAAAACAGAATTTGCGTTTATTCTGAATCCAGTGAAACAGATTGGTGGTTATAGCTGATATAAAGACTTTCAGGTGTTTATATATGTTTGTGTTTAAGTTTTTTGCAGACACTTTTATCCAAAGCGACATACATAAAAAATACATGTAAAACAATGACTGTAAACATGATCATTTAAGGGAAGAATGTCATAGAAAACATCAATACAAAGTGTCAAGACAGAATAAACTCTCTGCTGCTGCAGCAACAGAGATACAATCTATAAGATATATAGATAACTAATGTATTCATACATTGTTCATGTAGCATGTATATAACCTCATCACATTGTTTCTTCAATTTAAAAATAGCTGAATGTTTTTTTCCCCTTCTCTGGGATTATGTTCCCAGTTTTAATTAGGGACGTCTGGTCACTTATAGCATATAAGAATATTCTATAACTGTTAAGCAAACTATGAATATTAAAACATCTGTCCTTTATCAAAGCTACACATATGACAAAAAAGGGGGGGGAATGAGTGGTATTCAGTGAGGTTAGATGAATTAAATATGCTGACAGTTCATTGCTCCTGACAAATGAATTGGACTGATCACCACTCCAGGATCTGCGATGAGGTGGTGACTTGTCCAGGGTGTAAACGCCTTTCGCCCGATTGTAGCTGAAATAGGCACCAGCGCCCCCCGCAACGCCAAAGGGAATAAGCGGTAGTAAATGGATGGATGGATGGACCACTCCAAGATGGCGGGCCCCAGTAGTGCTCCATGCTGCTTACACTTACAACATGTCTATGAGCAAGAAACCTCCATGTTTGTGCCAAGACAAGTATTTATGTGGGCGGAGCTTAGTCCTCAACTGTCTAATTGGCTTGAAGACCCACGTGACTTGGTGTGAACACGTGATATGGTGGAGGAATTAGTTATTTAAGACGAGACCATTTTATACTTTTAAAATTATTTCATTTATTTAATTGTATTTTTTCACCTTATTATATTGTCTCTTACTCTTATTTTGTTCATTTAATATGATTTTATCCTATTGTATTTTCTATTACTTAATCTTCCTTTTTTTTTTCATTTCATTTATTTAATGTTTTATCCTATTGTAGTTTCTCTTACTGTAAATTTATTTTCAATTAATATATTTAACATTATTTTGTATCATTTTGTATTGTCTCCTATGTTAGATTTAACACCTTTGGGTTATACAGATGTTGATTGCGCAACCTTTTTGTCTGAAATATATTAATACATTGAAATGCCTTATAGTGTGTGTGTGTGTGTTGCATTGTGGGTAGTTGAAGGCTGACTGACTTCAGATCAGTCTCATGTGGCAGGAAGGGGTTAACTTGTCACCATGTGACCCCTAAGAGGAGGCGCGTCCTGGGGGGCAGCGAGGAGGGGAAGACGGTGACTCAGGGATTCCACGGTGGAGACCATGGCCCCCCTCACCCTCCCTGTGGCCCCGTGGTGGTATTACCCATGAGGCCCAGCGTCTTGTTTTGGTCCGTCTGCGTCCGATGGGAGCCATTTTGTCCTGTGCACTTGCAAAAAGACCCCCTCATAAGCACCCTAGAAGACCGCCCACAAGCGGCTGTTGCTACGACAACCACAGACAGGAAGAGTGTTTACTAACACGAGTAGTTTGCTTTTATTGACCAAGTGCTTGCTCACGATCTTCCAAAAAAAAACAAAACACACAAAAGTGGTGAAAAACAAAAACCCCGTCGTCATGGTTACGAGTCCCTATGCACGCATCACGGTCGCCACAGGAACCTTTCAGGGGTCCCGCTCCTTTTTGACCTTGATGTCGCCGGCCAAGATGGTGGCGATCTCGCCCTGCATGAAGGCCCAGGGCACATTGGAGCCCACCAGGGGGCAGCGCTCGCCGCTGGGACAGTACACCTCGCCGCTGGCGCCCTGCTGCTTGATGCTCTCCCGCGAGCACGGGAAGCAGAACTTGTGCGACGCCACCGACGGGCACTGCACAAAGTGTGTGTCCTCCAGACGCTCTTGACACAGCGTGCAGCATAGCGGCACGCCACTCCCCGCAGCCGCTGACGAGTCGGGGGCGCGTTGAGGCGGGGACTCCGCCGAGTTGGCGCCGTTGGGTTCCTCCCTTTGGGCAACCCTGTGGTGGGACGTGGAGGACGGCGATGGGGGGCTGCTGCTGTTCCTCCGTGCGCCCGCCGTCGTGGAATGAACCTGAGCGCCGTCTCTGGGCGAGCCCATGGCGCCAGCGGCGAGGATGAGCGCGGCCATGGGGGACGGAGAGTTCTGTGCCGCGGCGGCCTCGTCGGGGAAGCCGGGCATCTTGGCGACCTCGGAGGGCGGCGGCAGCCACGACTGACCCTCGGCGTTCAGCTTGGGGGCGGAGCCTTCGCCATCAGGCTCTGGCGAAGCCTTCCTCTTCACACTGCGCAGGTGCTTCCCCCTGTCTGAGGCGGAAAGTAAGTCAAATGGAGCACTTCCTGTCGCCATGATGTCATCCTACCTGTCTTGGACGAGGAGGCGGGGCCGTCACACGCCGTCATCCGCGGCATGGTCACGTGCTCCTTCTTCAGCCTGCCGTCCAGCGCGTGCAAGGCCATGAGCTCGCGCACGCTCTTGCCCGCCATGTTTTTCTCCAGAGCCGCGGCGTGGCTGCCGTTGACCAGCTGCCGTCGCGGGTTGGGGCTCTGGCGGTTCGGCTCGGGCGTCTCGTCGCCTTTGGGCAAGCCGTTGGTCAGCCGCGCCGCCTGGTAGTCCGGACCCGGGCGCGGCGCGTAGCGGTCCCCGGCCGAATGGTGGAGCTCCTTCCCGGGGAGAGGTGCCTTCCCCGGCTGCGAGGCTCGGCCCTCCCGGAGGCCGTGGGCCCGCTTGAGCTGGCGGGCGGCTTCGATGACGAACTCGACCCTGTCGGCGCCCTCGTAGTTGACACAGCCGCGACACACCGCCTCGCTGAAGTCCCAGACGACGGCCCAGGGCATGCGGGGCAGGTCACACAGGTAGCAGGACTGGCGCCGGGACGCGGCCCCGGCCGACATGTTGTTGCCGCGGGGACTCGGAACAAAGAGTCCACGGTGGAGGACTTTAGTGCGGCGAGGAAAAGCAGCCCCCGTGGCGGGAAGCCATCGTGTTGCTTTCGTGGACGCGCGCACGACTCCTCGCTCGTGGCAATAAAGCCCGCTGACGTCACGGCTCGTGCGCGGTGCCTGTGTTTACTGGAGTGCCGCACATGCGCACGAGGGGGGCTGGCGCCAGAGATTGTTGTTTCGTAAAACGGCTCACTACTCATCTTTTGTCGCCCTCCGATGAAACACAATGGAGTGGCGAGGTAAGCTTTAGAAGGAGGTTTGTGGGGGCTAAACAATACATCTTTACACGGAGGACTTTTTATTCCACGTGAGTCATGTGACTTGTACAGGCAATAGTGCTCATGACGTCATAGTCAGCCTCCTGTTTTTGCAGCAGTCTTCATCTTGACCTTTGATGAAAAGGAAGCGAGGAAAGGGTCAAGTGGACAAAAATGTCCCCACGCTCCCATTGGCTGACTCTTATTGCTGGCCTGTGACCTATAGTTATGACCTACATAGGTGACCTATTTAAATGACCTATAGTGACCTACATATGTGACCTATTTAAATGACCTATAGTGACCTACATATGTGACCTATAAATTTGACCTATCGTGACCTACATATGTGACTTATACATTTGACCTATAGTGAATTATGTATGTGACCTATACATTTGATCCACAGTGACCTACATATGTCACCTATACATTTGACCTATAGTGAATTATGTATGTGACCTACACATTTGACCTATAATGACCTACATATGTCACCTATGCATTTGACTATAGTGAATTATGTATGTGACCTACACATTTGACCTATAGTGACCTACATATGAGACCTGTACATTTGACCTATAGTGACCGACATATGTGACCTACACATTTGACCTATCGTGACCTACATATGTGACTTATACATTTGACTATAGTGAATTACGTATATGACCTATACATTAGATCTACAGTGACCTACATATTTCACCTATACATTTGACCTATAGTGACCTACATATGAGACCTGTACATTTGACCTATAGTGACCTACATATGAGACCTGTACATTTGACCTATAGTGACCTACATATGTCACCTATACATTTGACCTATAGTGACCTACATATGTGACTTATACATTTGACCATAGTGAATTACGTATGTGACCTATACATTAGATCTACATATTTCACCTATACATTTGACCTATAGTGACCTACATATGTGACCTACACATTTGACCTATAGTGACCTACATATGTGACCTACGCATTTGACCCATAGTGACCTACATATGTGACCTTTACATTTGACCTATAGTGACCCTAAAGATGTCACCTTTGCTGTCTGACTAATTGAAAGATGCTAACTACACCATACTGACTGAAACATGACAGAAACAGAAAGTTATTATAAAAGTGCTAGCTAAAACATTCTAACTAAATAATGCTAGCTTAAAGGGCTAACTGAAACATGCTAACTACAACATACTGACGGAAACAAGACAGAAAACAATACTTGAACAATGCTAGCTGAAACATGCTACCTAAAACATGCTGACTATAAAATGCTAGTTGAACAGGCAACGGTTTTAAAATAATTAACCTTTGACCTGCACTCAATGATGATGGCTGAAGTGTTTCTATGCTTCAACGACATTCTCACAACACACACACACACTTCCATGTGTGTCTTTATCACAGCAGCCTGGAATGACATCACGGAGAAAATGATGTTGCAGGAAAATATAGAATTATCAGACAAACCACTAGGGGGCAGTACTCGACATCAATGAAGTACATGTACAGTTATGACGTCCATCCATCCATTTCCACCGCTTATTCCCTTTTGGGGTTGCGGGGGGCGCTGGCGCCTATCTCAGCTACAATCGGGCGGAAGGCGGGGTACACCCTGGAAAAGTCGCTACCTCATCGCAGGGCCAACACAGATAGACAACTTTCACACTCACATTCACACACTAGGGCCAATTTTAGTGTTGCCAATCAACCTATCCCCAGGTGCATGTCTTTGGAAGTGGGAGGAAGCCGGAGTACCCGGAGGGAACCCACGCATTCACGGGGAGAACATGCAAACTCCACACAGAAAGATGCCAAGCCTGGATTTGAACCCAGGACTGCAGGAACTTCGTATTGTGAGGCAGACGCACTAACCCCTCTGCCACCGTGAAGCCTAGTTATGATGTCATGAATTGTAAAAGTTATGTGATATATATTTAAGTATTTGTACAGTAACATGTAATTATTGATGTAACTTTATGAAGTGATTATAGTTATATATTATTGATGTAACTTTATGAAGTTATTAGGGCTGTGAATCTTTGGGTGTCCCACGATTCAATTCAATATCGATTCCTGGGGTCACGATTCGATAATATATCGATTTTTTTCGATTCGATTCGATTCTCGATTCAAAAACGATATTTTTCCGATTCAAAAGGATTGTGTATTCATTCAATACATAGATTTCAGCAGGATCTACCCCAGTTTGCTGACATGCTAGCAGAGTAGTAGAATTTTGTAAAAAAAAAAGTATAATTGTAAAGGACAATGTTTTATCAACTGATTGCAATAATGTAAATTTGTATTAACTATTAAATGAACCAAAAATAAGACTTATTTTATCTTTGTGAAAACATTGGACACAGTGTGTTGTCAAGCTTATGAGATGCCATGCAAGTGTAAGCCACTGTGACACTATTGTTCTTTTTTATTATTTTTATAAATGTCTGTCAATGAGGGATTTTTAATCACTGCTATGCTGAAATTATAACTAATATTGATACTGTTGATAATATTCATTGTTTCACTACTTTTGGTTTGTTCTGTGTGGTGTTTGTGTCTCCTCTCAATTGCTCTGTTTATTGCAGTTCTGTTTTTTAACATCGTAAAAACATCAGCTGTCGTTTACTACAGACTGCAACAGTCCGTTGTCATGGACACATGACAACTTCCATTCATACCAGTCATGCGTGCCTGAGGCGGAGATATAGCCTGCGCTGTGATAAGGCTATAGAATAGTAGCCGTGCTCAATATTTAAACCACGGTTAACAGCCAATCAGATCGCCGGATTTCACCTTTCAGTTTAATTTTTCAAATTATTTTTTAGTTTCATGTATTTGTGTTGAAGTGAGCAACGGTTTGAAAATACCAATGAACAAAACTTTGTGGTGGAAATACAATAAAAACTCACTAGATGATCATGTGATTTTACAATTATAAAATATAATTATTCATATTTAGTAAAAGCCTTTTTGCTCAGGCAGTAACTGTACCATCAAACTCTATGGTCATTGTCCTTAATGTGTCTGTCATGCATCAACATATGTTTTTGTAAGGTGACAGACAGCAGAGAGGCTGGAGGAGATGGAGAGGCCAGAGAAGTTAGAGGAAGAGAGGCAGGAGGACGTAGAGAAGGAGAGGCTGGAGATTATTACAGTTCATTTATGTTTTACAATTTTGTATAGCATTAATGTATTTCTGTTGATGGATAGTAGGCTATGTTAATTGACAGTATGATGCACAGTTGCACTACAGCCCTACACTAAAGAGTAAACAGCAAGATGTGAAATTATGATTGCTAATGTAAAAAAAAAAAAGTAAACTTTCAGAGTGCTGCCTTGGAGCACTTTTGTGTCCCCACCAATCTCAAAATCAAACCTACTCCCTTGTATGGTATTGCGGTGTAGTGGTTTGTTGGATAGAAAAAAAAAAAAAAAGTTTTAAAAATAGATTCTGATTCGCACAACATGAGAATCACGATTTGAATTGATTTTCCCCCACACCCCTAGTTAATATAGTTATAATTGACATAACTTTATGAAGTGATTATAGTTATATTATTGATGTAACTTTATGAAATTAATATAGTTATAGACTTATAAAGTGATTGTAGTTTAATTTATTTTTATCAAGTCATATTTAATAAGGTCATCTTGAATAAAAAAGCGGTGTGAAATTTACATAAGATTTATTGCATCATTAAAATCCACAGCAAACATATTTTGTATTTACACGAAGATGAACATTAATAGCGCGTTAAAAGCCAAACATCTCCTGCGAGGCGTAGGTCATGTACAGGAAGCCGTCCTGGTCCTGGTGGTCCTTGTAGACCTGCGCCATGGTCAGGGTCATGCTGGCCAGCCCGCTGTTGTTGATCAGCAGGTAGAAGGCCTGCGAGGGGAGCAGCGCCATGCGGTTCCTGTGGCACACCGGGTCAAAGGTCACCTTCGGCCGCCTGGGAACGACCTTTCACCTCACTGCTTGGCCACGCATCAATCCTCTGTCAGTGGTCACTGCACAGCTTAAGTCTCCTCTGCTCGTAATCCTCGGTTGGTTACAGACGTGGGAAAGTTGGATCTCTGACCTGACTATGCTAGCCCAGCATGATGCTGATTGTAATGTTAGCATGTAGGCTCACATAGCTATGCAACAGTTGCTAGCCTAGCATGACACGAACCGTATTGTTGGCACGTAGGCTCACATAGCTATGCAACATTCACTAACCTAGCATGATGCTAACTGTATTGTTGGCATGTAGGCTCACATAGTTGTGCAACAGTCGCTAACCTAGCATGACGCTAACTGTATTGTTAGCATGTAGGCTCACATAGCTATGCAACAGTCGCTAACCTAGCATGATGCTAACTGTATTGTTAGCATGTAGGCTCACATAGCTATGCAACAGTCGCTAACCTAGCATGACGCTAACTGTATTGTTAGCATGTAGGCTCACATAGCTATGCAACAGTCGCTAACCTAGCATGACGCCAAATGTATTGTTGGCATGTAGGCTCACATAGCATGATGCTAATGAATAGATGAAGTACACACACACACACACACACACACACATACATACATACATACATACACATATATATATATATACACACACACACACATATATATATATATATACATACATACATACATACATACACACATATACATATATATATATATATATACACAGTACCACTAGTATATGGTGAGAAGTACACAGTACCACTAGTATATGGTGAGAAGTACACAGTACCACTAGTATATGGTGAGAAGTACACAGTAAAGTGTAGCACAATGCTGACGGCCATGAGGAATGTGACTGGCATTAACGCTAACAGACAACATGCTTGACTGCGTAACCATGACAACCATCGCAGCCGCCTGCCAAGTGAGCTAATAATAATAATGAAGAGCCACTACCTGATGATGGTGACCAACTGGTTCATGTGAGCTAATAATAATGAATGAAGAGAGACTACCTGATGATGGTGACCAACTGGTTCATGTGAGCTACTAATAATGAATGAAGAGCGACTACCTGATGATGGTGACAAACTGGTTCATGGTGAGCTCGTGAGGAACAAGAAACTTGGTTTTGTCCAGTGGAGGAAGAAACTTCTCCCGCTCATAGCGCTCGATGATCACCTGCCAACAGGAAGTGATGTCACTAGGCTCACCTGCCGTCATAGCAGCGTCATACTGTACTGACCGGGATCTTGTTGGGGAACTTGGAGCGGATTCCTGCCACCTCCTGCTTCCTGGTGGCTGCAGGAGCATCAAAAGTGTAGAAGAAGAAGCTTTAAGTGTCGAACAAGGCTTAATAGAAGAACAAGGTTTAAAAGTGTCGTAGAACAAGGCTTAATAGAAGAACCAGGTTAGATAGTGTCGAAGAACAAGGTTCAAAAGTGTGGTAGAACAAGGCTTAATAGAAGAACAAGGTTAAATAGTGTCGAAGAACAAGGTTTAAAAGTGTCGTAGAACAAGGCTTAATAGAAGAACCAAGTTAAATAGTGTCGAAGAACAAGGTTTAAAAGTGTCGTAGAACAAGGCTTAATAGAAAAACCAGGTTAAATAATGTCGTAGAACAAGGCTTAATAGAAGAACCAGGTTAAATAGTGTCGAAGAACAAGGTTTAAAAGTGTCGTAGAACAAGGCTTAATAGAAGAACCAGGTTAAAAGTGTCGAAGAACAAGGTTTAATAGAAGAACAAGTTGAATAGTGTAGTAGAACAAGGTTTAAAAGTGTAGTATTGATTGATACTTTTATTAGTAGATTGAACAGTACAGTACATATTCCATACCATTGACCACTAAATGGTAACACCCCAATAAGTTTTTTCAACTTGTTTAAGTCCGGGTCCACCATCAATTCATGGCAAAGTAGCAGAAGAAGAAAAAGATTTAAAAGTATAGAAGATGTAAAAGCATAGGAGAACAAGATTTAAACGTGTAGTAGAAGATTTAAAAAAGTGTAGAAGAAAAAGATTTAGAAAAATATCGAGAGGAGCCAGATGAGGTGGTTCGGGGATCTGGTCAGGATGCCACCCGAACGCCTCCCTAGGGAGGTGTTTTGGGCACGTCCAACCGATAGGAGGCCACGGGGAAGACCCAGGACACGTTGGGAAGACTATGTCTCCCGGCTGGCCTGGGAACGCCTCGGGATCCCCGGGAGGAGCTAGACGAAGTGGCTGGGGAGAGGGAAGTCTGGGTTTCCCTGCTTAGGCTATGTCCCCCGCGACCCGACCTCGGATAAGCGGAAGAAGATGGATGGATTTAAAAGTGTAGAAAATGTAAAAGTGTAGAAAAAGATTTAAAAGTGTAGAATTAAAAGATTAAAAAAAAGTAGAATATTTAAAAAAGATTTAAAAATGTAGAAGAATTAAGAGAGAAGAAGATTCAAACGAGTAGAAGATTTAAAAGTGTAGAATAGTTAAAAGACAAGATTTAAAAGTGTAGAAGATTTAGAAGAGTAGAATAATTAAGAGAGAATAAGAAGATTTAAAAGTGTAGTAGAAGAAGAAGGTTTAAAAGTGTAGAAGAAGAAGAAGTTTACCAAAGCTCTTCCTCTGCTTGAAAGACTTGCCGTGCAGCTGCTGGCTTCTCTCCAAGGGCGGCATCGTGGACGGCGGGCGCGCGACCCAGGCGCGCGGACGTTAAATAGCGCGCGCGCAGGCTGCGGCTCATCAGCTGATTGGCAAGTCACGTGTCAGACGGCGTCCAGACGGGAGGGGCGCGTCTACTCTGGCTTCCTGTTTGTGTGACGTCACACGCGACACGACTAAACAGGAGCATCAAAGTCCGATGTTGTGTGTTGTTTATCTCATTTGTACGTTGTATGTTGTATATCTCATGTGTATGTTGTATATGTGTATGTTGTATGTTGTATATCTCATGTGTATGTTGTATATGTGTATGTTGTATGTTGTATATCTCATGTGTATGTTGTATGTTGTATATCTCATGTGTATGTTGTATGTTGTATATCCCATGTGTATGTTGTATGTTGTATATCTCATGTGTATTTTGTATGTTGTATATCCCATGTGTATGTTGTATGTTGTATATGTGTATGTTGTATATCTCATGTGTATGTTGTATATTTCATGTGTTGTGATCCGGCTTCCGGATCACACATCTCTAGCATGTTTGTCTTTTTTGTATTGTCCTACTATGTTTTGATCATGTTTTGGACTCTACCGATCCCGTTTGTTAGCGCACTTCCTTGTTTTGTATTGTCACCATGGCAACCTAAGTATGCCTCCTGCACGGACTCATTACGCACACCTGTTTTGAATTATTTGTGTTGTATTTAAGACCACCTGCTACCTTAGTTCCTCCTGGCGGTTTTGTTTGCTACTTGCAACACGCACGTTGGTTCTTATTTTCGTAATCACTATTGCTAAGTCTCGCCTTAGCTTTGCGTGCGCTCTGCACCTCTATTCCTGTACTCTGCTCTCGTTGCTAATTATTAGCATAGCTCTCCGTGCATTCGGCACGCCTTTTCTTTGCATTTTGTACCAGTATTATTTTTGTTTTTGTATTAAATCTAATCTTACCTGCAACTCCTGCCTGTCCTGGTCCTCTTGCATCCCTGGGGTAGCAACACGCATCCATTATGCCTCGCCATCGTGTCAGAAAACCTATGTTGGGAACATCTCCATGCAAGACTGCTTTCTGTTTATATCTTTTACTTTGATGAAATTAAAATCATCTTACCTGCTTTCTGCTCTCCTGGATTTTTGCATACTTGAGGTCACACAACTGCAGCCATGCGACATCCCAACAGTATCATCGAGCCAGAAGAAAGTGTCCTCGCGAGAATCCCTGTCGGCAATCCTCAGCCGACGTTCTGGACCGCACAATTCCTGGAGGACTTGAAGGCCAGGTTTGTGCGGTCCCAGCCTACAGACGCGGACCCTCTCCCCGCGGCAACGCCACCGGCTTCGGCTCTCCGACCGGCGCGTCCCCCGCCGCCATCTTTCCTCTCGGCTCAACGGCTGGCTACGGCTCTCCGACCAGCACGTCCGCCACTTCCTGCATGCCTCGCGGCTCCCGCGGCAACGCTACCGGCTACGGCTCTCCGACCGGCGCGTCCTCCGCCGCCATCCTTCCTCTCGGCAACGCTGCCGGCTACGGCTCACCGACCGGCGCGCCCGCCTCCTCCTTCACGTCTCGCGGCTCCTGCGGCTCCGTCGCCGACTGCGGCTCTCCGACCGGCACGTCCGCCGCCGCCATCCTTCCCGTCGTCTGCTGAGCTGCTTCTCCCTGCTCCTACGCAGCTTCCAGCGGCTGCTCCCCGGCTGCTCTTTTTGCCAGCTCCCGCTCTCTTTTTTGGTCCGCCGAGAGCTCCAGTGGAGCCCACAGTGAGGTCGCTTTTGTCCTCCTGCTGGGACTTGGCACGGGACGTGTCTTCGTCCCTCCTCCTGGTCCCCTCCCGCCCGTCCCTGGTTTTCGCACCGGGGGACTCCGACGAGCAGGCACGTTTTCCCGCATGTGTGAACGGTGTCTGGCAGCCACCTAGTGGAGGGGGGCCCACTATACACTGCGGTACAGCCAGCACAACGCCGCCTCGCAGTGGACCACCAAAAGTCTTCCCTTCGCCAAGCCGCGAAGACTTTTTCCCCGGACAGCAGCGCGCAGACAACAGCCCAGTACTCTTCCCTGAGGTTTGGAAGTTTTGTTTTTTCTCCATATTCCAACCACTCTTCCGACTGGGCTGTAAGGCCAGGGCATACCTCCGGCCCACCGGTCCATCACGGTGACGTCATTTCGTCAACGCCCCCTGGTGACTCAATACCACCCCCTGTCGATGATATTTTTTCTGAGGATTTTTATATTGTTGAGTCTTATTCTCAACCTGTTTCAAATATTGACTATGATTTTTTGGACTCTATAGACACAACTAAGTTCTATACAGATGTTATTTCTAGATGCAAACTAAGGCAACATGAGCTACCTACTTTTCTTCCTCCACCTCTTAAGCCCCGTTCCCCGCCCAAGTCTGGGTTTTTTTCTCCTTTTTCAAAAGGACATGTTGGTCAACTTAAAGGGGAGGAGTCTGCCCACCTCCAAACCTCACACCACCCTCCCTTAAGGTCAGTCCCTGACCATAGGGAACGGGTCTGGGATCCCCGTCTGGAGGGAGGGGCTAAGGCCTATAGCTTTGGTGGGAAGTAGCTCAGATGCTAACTGTCAAACCGCAGCCTCCTATGAGGCCACCTCCACCGATATTCCGCTTAGCTCCTCCTAGTAGACCTCCTCCACCTGTGTTTCCCCCGGTCAAGCCACTAAGGCCACCTAGACCTCCTCCACCGACTTTTCGACTCGCTAGTCCACTACCTCCAGTGCGCCCTCCACCACCGGTGTTCAAGCCTAGTCCGAGTCCTAGCCCAAGTCCTAGTGTTAGTCTAAATCCTCATAGTAGTCCTAGTCCTCCTCTCTGCCAGTCTCTTAGTGCTCCTCGGCTGACGCCGACACCTGCTCCTCGGCTGACGCCGACTCCTGCTCCTCGGCTGACGCCGACTCCTGCTCCTCGGCTGACGCCGACTCCTGCTCCTCGGCTGAAGCCGACACCTGCTCCTCGGCTGAAGCCGACACCTGCTCCTCGGCTGAAGCCGACACCTGCTCCTCGGCTGAAGCCGACACCTGCTCCCAGTCTGGTTCTCACACCAGCTCCCAGTCTGGTTCTCACACCAGCTCCCAGTCTGGTTCTCACACCAGCTCCCAGTCTGGTTCTCACACCAGCTCCCAGTCTGGTTCTCACACCAGCTCCCAGTCTGGTTCTCACACCAGCTCCCAGTCTGGTTCTCACACCAGCTCCCAGTCTGGTTCTCACACCAGCTCCCAGTCTGGTTCTCACACCAGCTCCCAGTCTGGTTCTCACACCAGCTCCCAGTCTGGTTCTCACACCAGCACAAACTCCCAGTCTGGTTCTCACACCAGCACAAACTCCCAGTCTGGTTCTCACACCAGCACAAACTCCAAGGCTGGAGCCCACTCCGGTACCAGCACCACGACAGGTACCGGTGCCAGCTCCGTGCCGCCAAGCACCGGTGCCAGCTCCGTGCCGCCAAGCACCGTCGACGACGGGGCTGGAGCCCACACCAGCGTCGACGACGGGGCTGGAGCCCACACCAGCACCACCGACGACTCCTGCGGCTCCCAGGCCGCCTCCGACGACTCCTGCGGCTCCCAGGCCGCCTCCGACGACTCCTGCGGCTCCCAGGCCGCCTCCGACGACTCCTGCGGCTCCCAGGCCGCCTCCGACGACTCCTGCGGCTCCCAGGCCGCCTCCGACGACTCCTGCGGCTGCAGCACCCGCATCATCCTCGCCAGCTGCACTCGGGCCTGCTTTGGCTGCAGTCCCCGCACCCTCGTCTGCTGCTTCCAAGCCTGCTGGGATTTCGGTGCTGAGGCGTCGTCCACCACGTCGACCACGGGCGTGGCCTCTGCGAGGTCATCCTCCTCGCCAGATACTCCCTCCTCCATGTCGGCCACGGATGTGGCCGTGCCCGGGTCGTCCGCCTCGCCGGGCACCTCATCCTGCGAGGCGGCCACTAATGTGGCCTTTTCGAGGTCGCCCGCCAAAACTTTTTCGGCAGCAGCGTTCCACCCGCCGCCGCCACATGATGTGTCCTCGGTGGATTCGGGGACATGCGATCTGGCGACCCTCCACCGTGGACTCCTTCCGCCCTCCCTTCGTTTGTGAACTTTCTGGTTTTGGGAGGGGGTTCTCTTTATTGCAGTTTTTTGGGGGCATCTGGGATCTGCCCCTTAAGGGGGGGGTAATGTTGTGATCCGGCTTCCGGATCACACATCTCTAGCATGTTTGTCTTTTTTGTATTGTCCTACTATGTTTTGATCATGTTTTGGACTCTACCGATCCCGTTTGTTAGCGCACTTCCTTGTTTTGTATTGTCACCATGGCAACCTAAGTATGCCTCCTGCACGGACTCATTACGCACACCTGTTTTGAATTATTTGTGTTGTATTTAAGACCACCTGCTACCTTAGTTCCTCCTGGCTGTTTTGTTTGCTACTTGCAACACGCACGTTGGTTCTTATTTTCGTAATCACTATTGCTAAGTCTCGCCTTAGCTTTGCGTGCGCTCTGCACCTCTATTCCTGTACTCTGCTCTCGTTGCTAATTATTAGCATAGCTCTCCGTGCATTCGGCACGCCTTTTCTTTGCATTTTGTACCAGTATTATTTTTGTTTTTGTATTAAATCTAATCTTACCTGCAACTCCTGCCTGTCCTGGTCCTCTTGCATCCCTGGGGTAGCAACACGCATCCATTATGCCTCGCCATCGTGTCAGAAAACCTATGTTGGGAACATCTCCATGCAAGACTGCTTTCTGTTTATATCTTTTACTTTGATGAAATTAAAATCATCTTACCTGCTTTCTGCTCTCCTGGATTTTTGCATACTTGAGGTCACACAACTGCAGCCATGCGACATCCCAACATCATGTGTATGTTGTATATCTCATGTGTATGTTGTATATCTCATGTGTATGTTGTATGTTGTATATGTGTATGTTGTATGTTGTATATGTGTATGTTGTATATGTGTATGTTGTTTATGTGTATGTTGTATGTTGTATATGTGTATGGTGTATGTTGTATGTTGTTTATGAGTATGTTGTATATGTGTATGTTGTATATGTGTATGTTGAATATGTGTATGTTGTATGTTGTATATGTGTATGTTGTGTGTTGTATGTTGTACATGTGTATGTTGTATGTTTTTTGTTGTATATGTGTATGTTGTATGTTGTATGTTGTTTATGTGTATGTTGTATATGTGTATGTTGTTTATGTGTATGTTGTGTGTTGTATATGTGTATGTTGTATATGTGTATGTTGTATGTTGTATATGTGTATGTTGTATTTTGTATGTTGTATGTTGTATATGTGTATGTTGTATATGTGTATGTTATATGTGTATGTTGTATGTTGTATATGTGTATGTTGTATGTTGTAAATGTGTATGTTGTATGTTGTATATGTGTATGTTGTATATGTGTATGTTGTATGTTGTTTGTGTATGTTGTATATGTGTATGTTGTATGTTGTATATGTGTATGTTGTATGTTGTTTATGTGTATGTTGTATATGTGTATGTTGTTTATGTGTATGTTGTTTATGTGTATGTTGTATATGTGTATGTTGTATGTTGTATGTTGTATATGTGTATGTTGTATGTTGTATGTTGTATATGTGTATGTTGTATATGTGTATGTTGTATATGTGTATGTTGTTTATGTGTATGTTGTTTATGTGTATGTTGTATATGTGTATGTTGTATGTTGTATGTTGTATATGTGTATGTTGTATGTTGTATGTTGTACATGTGTATGTTGTATGTTTTTTGTTGTATATGTGTATGTTGTATGTTGTATGTTGTTTATGTGTATGTTGTATATGTGTATGTTGTTTATGTGTATGTTGTTTATGTGTATGTTGTGTGTTGTATATGTGTATGTTGTATGTTGTTTATGTGTATGTTGTATATGTGTATGTTGTTTATGTGTATGTTGTATGTTGTATATGTGTATGTTGTATGTTGTTTATGTGTATGTTGTATATGTGTATGTTGTATGTTGTATATGTGTATGTTGTTTATGTGTATGTTGTATGTTGTATATGTGTATGTTGTATGTTGTATATGTGTATGTTGTATGTTGTATGTTGTACATGTGTATGTTGTATGTTTTTTGTTGTATATGTGTATGTTGTATGTTGTATGTTGTTTATGTGTATGTTGTATATGTGTATGTTGTTTATGTGTATGTTGTGTGTTGTATATGTGTATGTTGTATATGTGTATGTTGTATGTTGTATATGTGTATGTTGTATTTTGTATGTTGTATGTTGTATATGTGTATGTTGTATATGTGTATGTTATATGTGTATGTTGTATGTTGTATATGTGTATGTTGTATGTTGTAAATGTGTATGTTGTATGTTGTATGTTGTATATGTGTATGTTGTATATGTGTATGTTGTATGTTGTATGTTGTTTATGTGTATGTTGTATATGTTTATGTTGTATGTTGTATATGTGTATGTTGTATGTTGTATGTTGTATATGTGTATGTTGTATGTTGTATATGTGTATGTTGTATGTGTGTATGTTGTATGTTTTTGTTGTATATGTGTATGTTGTATGTTGTTTATGTGTATGTTGTATATGTGTATGTTGTTTATGTGTATGTTGTATGTTGTATATGTGTATGTTGTATATGTGTATGTTGTATATGTGTATGTTGTTTATGTGTATGTTGTTTATGTGTATGTTGTATATGTGTATGTTGTATGTTGTATGTTGTATATGTGTATGTTGTATGTTGTACATGTGTATGTTGTATGTTTTTTGTTGTATATGTGTATGTTGTATGTTGTATGTTGTTTATGTGTATGTTGTATATGTGTATGTTGTTTATGTGTTTGTTGTGTGTTGTATATGTGTATGTTGTATATGTGTATGTTGTATGTTGTATGTTGTTTATGTGTATGTTGTATATGTGTATGTTGTTTATGTGTATGTTGTATGTTGTATACGTGTATGTTGTATGTTGTATGTTGTTTATGTGTATGTTGTATATGTGTATGTTGTATATGTGTATGTTGTATGTTGTACATCCCATGTGTATGTTGTATGTTGTATATCCTATGTGTATTTTGTATGTTGTATATCCCATGTGTATGTTGTATGTTGTACATCCCATGTGTATGTTGTATGTTGTATATCCCATGTGTATGTTGTATGTTGTATATCCCATGTGTATGTTGTATGTTGTATGTTGTATATCCGAAGTGTATGTTGTATGTTGTATATCCCATGTGTATGTTGTATGTTGTATATCCGAAGTGTATGTTGTATGTTGTATATCCCATGTGTATGTTGTACGTTGTATATCCCATGTGTATGTTGTATATCCCATCATGTGCGCGATGTGCATCAATCCACCCTAACTGGACTGTTCAGAAACCGCTGGAGATAACGGCGCCCTAGGTGGGTAGTAACGCGCTACATGTACTCCGTTACATCTACTTGAGGAACTTTTGGAATAAATTGTACTTCTAAGAGTAGTTCTAATGCAACATACTTTTACTTTTACTTGAGTATTTTTATAGATAAGAAACGCTACCTTTACTCCGCTCCATTTATCTACATTCAGCTCGCTACTGATTTTTATCCATCTGTTAATACACGCTTTGTTTGTTTTGTTTTGTCAGACAGACCTTCAATGTAGGATCCATCACAATCGAATGCAGTCACTGGTGACGTTTGACTCCGTTTCACCAATCAAACAGAGCCAGGCGGTCACATGATTAACTGCACACTTTTTTTAATGAACCTTTATTTATAAAATTCATCCATCCATCCATTTTCTACCGCTTATTCCCTTTCGGGGTCGCGGGGGGCGCTGGCGCCTATCTCAGCTACAATCGGGCGGAAGGCAGGGTACTGAAAATAATAATAAAATAACAAAAACAGTACAAAACCGCGCCAGGGGGTTGTAAATACAAAGTAACTAAAATAGAATGCAATATATATATATATATATATATATATATATATATATATATATATATATATATATATAGACATGCACCTGGGGATAGGTTGATTGGCAACACTAAATTGGCCCTAGTGTGTGAATGTGAGTGTGAATGTTGTCTGTCTATCTGTGTTGGCCCTGCGATGAGGTGGCGACTTGTCCAGGGTGTACCCCGCCTTCCGCCCGATTGTAGCTGAGATGGGCGCCAGCGCCCCCCGCGACCCCGAAAGGGAATGAGCGGTAGAAAATGGATGGATATAGATATATATATATATATATATATATATATATATATATATATATATATATATATATATATAAAATAAACAAAGTGGAAAGCCATAGGCTCACTCAATGTCAGTAAATAACTTAAATTTGAAACACAGCATCATTGTTTTCACAGCTTTTTGGTTGTTAGAGGTAGAGTGTTTTAATGTAGAGTTCTAAATCTTTTTTACAGGCACAAAAACCAGGTCGGGCATTGATAAACTTACATTTATGAATATAAAACTTAGCCAATAGTATAATGAGGTTGCAAAGGAAAATTCACTTTCAATTTTTTTTTCAAGACAGTGTAAAACCAAATATATATTATTCAATATATATTATTGTTTTAGTTGCTTAAGAGATATTCCTGGCTCTGAATTTGTTCATTGCTATTTTTATGTTTTTGTGCATTACTTGTTGCCGTCATCATTAAAGGAACAGGTTACTCACCAGTTAGTCAGTACTTGGGTATTTTCTTCACAACATACTTTTTACTTTTATTCACGTTAATATTTGGGTGACTACTCCTTACTTTTACTTGAATCATACATCTCTAAAACAATCGCGGTGGACTTGCATCGGCTTGCCGGCGGACTCGTTGTCTGTTACATTCCCGGACAGAACCTCCATCGGAGAGAAAAAGAACCGACAAAAAGTTCGGCCGGCGGTAAAATAAATATTTGGTTCACCTTGCGTACTTTTAGCCGTACATTTCTCTCTTCATGCCAGTGTGCCATTTTGGCGCTAAATGTGACGCACATGATCTTTGTAAGAGATGGCATGGAAGTCCAAACGAGGTTCCGAGTGTGTGTGCACCACCGAACTAAAGACTAACACACACACATCCCCTGCTGCTCCCATCGCATCCTCTTCCTCTCTCCCACGTGCTCGTTACCTAGGCAACGCTCACAAACGTCACAGATTTCAACGCAGGTTTGATGTGTTGCAGCAATCACACGGCTGACTTCCTGTTACATCAAATCAACATGGAAATTATTTTAATTGCTGCCCAAAACAACACCACATTTAAAGAGAAACTTTTCCAGAATAAATGGAGTATGAAAAAAAATAGGGTTGGGAGATATCAGTATCATACAGAAACTGTATTATGATATCAGTGTTTGGTATCGCTTGATATCCTTAATTATTGATGTATTTTATGACTCGTGGAAAAAAAGGAGCTGGACAAAAACATGTTTGATTTGAAATGTAACTTCCTGTGCTGATAATCCCTCAGCTATCCAGGCAGAGAGGAAATGTCAAGACAAGCATGGAAGACACTCAGACAATGTAAACAAAGTATTAAAGGCCTACTGAAAGCCACTACTAGCCACCACGCAGTCTGATAGTTTATATATCAATGATGAAATATTAACATTGCAACACATGCCAATACGGTCGGTTTAGTTTAACTAAATTGCAATTTTAAATTTCCCGCGAAGTATCCTTTTGAAAACGTCGCCGAATGATGACGCGTATGATGACGTGTGCACGTGACGTCACCGGTGGTAGTGGACATGTTCTTCCAGCACCGATCACGGCTAAAAGTTGTCTGCTTTAATCACATAATTACACAGTATTCTGGACATCTGTGTTGCTGAATCTTTTGCAATTTGTTCAATTAATAATGGAGACTACAAAGAAGAAAGATGTTGGTGGAAAGCGGTGTATTGTGGCCGGCTGTAGCAACACAAACACAGCCGGTGTTTCGTTGTTTACATTCCCTAAAGATGACGGTGAAGCTTTAATAAGGAACAGAGCGGTCAAACGAACATGGTTCTCTACCACATGTCAACCGGCAGGTTTCGGTGAGAAAATTGTGGTAATAAGTCAGCTCGTACCGTGAATATGAGGGGAGCTTGTGTCGTTCCTGCAGCTGTCAAAGAGGCAGCTGCGACTTTCTTGGCTCCTCCGTGGCTTCCCTCAGAGACACTGGCGGTCACCACACCCCTCCGACTTTCAGGTATGACTATGTAATCTCACTAAAACACTAGTAAAACAATAAGCGGATAAGGGATTTTCCAGAATTATCCTAGTAAATGTGTCTAATAACATCTGAATCGCCCCCACTGCCCTCGTCTTTTTTTTTCTTCTTGTAGTGCTTCACTCTCACTATTCTCATCCATAAATCTTTCATCCTCGCTCCAATTAATGGAGAAATTGTCGCTTTCTCGGTCCGAATCACTCTAGCTGCTGGTGGCCATAATTGTAAACAATGTTCAGATGTGAGGAGCTCCACAACCCGTGACGTCACGCGCACATCGTCTGCTACTTTCGGTACAGGCAAGGCTTTTTTATTAGCGACCAAAAGTTACAAACTTTATCGTGGATGTTCTCTACTAAATCCTTTCAGCAAAAATATGGCAATATCGCGAAATGATTTCAGTAGGCCTTTAATATCACATTGGACACTTAACAATAAGATCTTAAAAAGAAAGAATATGTAAGAAATTCTGAATGAAGTGTAAGAAAATAGTGTAAAGATGAAACCCGACTGAAAGGGTTTAACAAAGACTGTTACACGTTAGGTATTTATTTAGCTGCTGTGCAACAATTTCTTAGAGGAGTTTTAGGGATAAAGGGGAGGTGCGACACTAGGCATATAGGTTAGATCTTTTAAGCAGAAATGAAATGAAAACATGCAAACATGTAGAAACCTGAGAACTATTCTCCGCAGGTTCATTGGCAGGACGTTTCAGCTGTGCTCTAAAGCAGTGGTCCCCTACCACTGGGAAGAATTTTTTATACAAATATTTTTTGTAATTTTTTTTAATTTTTTATTAAATCAACATAAAAAACACAAGATACGTTTACAATTAGTGCACAAACCCAAAAAAACTCCCTTTTTAAGGCCCCCTCCCCCCGCCACCCTCAAAAAGGACAAAAAAAAACAACCATGAATTTATCTTAAGAAACTTGACAAATTTGGATTTGGCAATTTTATCCGCAAAACAATCAAGATTTTGTACTGCAAGGGTAATAATAACTCCATAAAGACTTTGTACTGCAATGGTAATAGCTCGATAAAGCTCAAATCTGGCACATCTCCAAGATTGGAAATAAAATGTGGGATATGACAAGGTTGTCCCATTTCTCCATATTTATATTTGTTAGCCACCCAATTGTTATGGGTTCATATAAAAAGTAATGGTTTAAAGGGGATCTCTGTATTAGACAGAGAAAGAACTATCAGCCTCCTGGCTGACGACACAACACTCTTTTTGAAAGACTCTTCTCAAATTCTTCTTTTCAAATCAATTTATTTACCATGAATTGATGAAGGTGGACCCCGACTTAAACAAGTTGAAAAACTTATTGGGGTGTTACCATTTAGTGGTCAATTGTAGGGAATATGTACTGTACTGTGCAATCTACTAATAAAATATTTAATCAATCAATCAATCATGTGATTCATGTTTTCTCTTTGGCTTCTGCTCTCCGTTTAAATGTGAATAAGTGTGAACTAATGGCTGTGAAGAGATGTAAAATGAAGTCTATATGTCAAATTCCAGTTCAGAATAGTATTAACTACCCGGGAATACTAATCACTAAAAAGCAAAGTTCTAGATCGGTCTTGAACTTTAATCCAATTGTAGAAAAAACTAAGAAAAGATGAAACCAATGGTTACAGAGAGATTTATCCTTAAAAGGCAGAACCTTGCTTTCCAAAGCAGAAGGTATCTCCAGACTATTTCTTTCGATGTTAACCACAAAATATGTAAAACTATTTACAAAATACTTGTTGAGTTTATTTGGAAAAACAAAATTCTTTATATCCAGAAATCTGTTATAATGAACAATTGAAATCAGGGTGGCGTAAACTTTCTGGATTTGACTCCACCAAACAACACCTTCAAGATGAATCGGATAAGACACTACTTGAAAGACCCTACCTCAATTTGGAACTTCATTTCTCATCATGGATTTTCTAACTTTGGAGGCCTAAAATGTTTGCTTTTGTGTAACTACAACATTTATTGTGTAACTACAACATTGACAGGAACCCACGCATTAACAGGGAGAACATGCAAACTCCACACAGAAAGATCCCGAGCCTGGGACTGAACCCAGGACTGCAGGACCTTCGTATTGTGAGGCAGACGCACTAACCCCTCTTACACTGTGAAGCCCCTGTTTATTTTATCTCCTCTCTGAGCTGCTACCTTACCGTGGTAGAGGAGTTTGCGTGTCCCAATGATCCTAGGAGCTATGTTGTCTGGGGGCATGAGCCCCCCTGGTAGGGTCTCCCAAGACAAACAGGTCCTAGGTGAGTGATCAGACAAAGAGCAGCTCAAAGACTTCTATGGAATTACAACAAAATAATCTCAGATTTCCCTCGCCCGGACGCGGGTCACCGGGGCCCCGCTCTGGAGCCAGGCCCGGAGTTGGGGCACGATGGCGAGCGCCTGGTGGCCGGGCCTGTCCCTATGGGGCCCGGCCGGGCACGGCCCGAAGAGGCAACATGGGTCATCCCTCCAATGGGCTCACCACTCATAGGAGGGGCCATAGAGGTCGGGTGCATTGTGAGCTGGGCGGCAGCCGAAGGCAGTGCACTTGGCGGTCCGATCCTCGGCTACAGAAGCTAGCTCTTGGGACGTGGAACGTCACCTCACTGGGGGGGAAGGAGCCTGTGCTAGTCCGCGAGGTAGAGAAGTTCCGGCTGGATATAGTCGGACTCACCTCGACGCACAGCAAGGGCTCTGGAACCAGTTCTCTCGAGAGGGACTGGAACCTCTTCCACTCTGGCGTTGCCGGCAGTGAGAGGCTCAAAGCCTGCACGTTTGAGTTCAACCCAGTGGACGAGAGGGTAGCTTCCCTTCGCCTTCGGGTGGGGGGACGGGTCCTGACTGTCGTTTGTGCTTAAGCACCAAACAGCAGTTCAGAATACCCACCCTTTTTGGGTACACTCGAGGGAGTACTGGAAAGTGCTCCCCCGGGTGATTCCCTTGTCCTACTGGGGGACTTCAACGCTCATGTTGGCAACGACAGTGAAACCTGGAGAGGCGTGATTGGGAAGAATGGTCGCCCGGATCTAAACCCGAGTAGTGTTTTGTTATTGGACTTTTGTGCTCGTCACGGATTGTCCATAACAAACACCATGTTCAAACATAAGGGTGTCCATATGTGCACTTGGCACCAGGACACCCTAGGCCGCAGTTCCATGATCGACTTTGTAGTTGTGTCACCGGATTTGCGGCCTCATGTTATGGACACTCAGGTGAAGAGAGGGGCGGAGCTTTCTACCGATCACCACCTGGTGGTGAGTTGGCTGCGATGGTGGGGGAGGATGCCGGACAGACCTGGGAGGCCCAAACGCATTGTGAGGGTTTGCTGGGAACGTCTGGCAGAGTCTCCTGTCAGAGAGAGTTTCAATTCACACCTCCGGGAGAACTTTGAACATGTCACGAGGGAGGTGCGGGACATTGAGTCCGAGTGGACCATGTTCCGAACCTCTATTGTCGAGGCGGCTTATTGGAGCTGTGGCCGCAAGGTTGTTGGTGCCTGTCGTGGCGGTAATCCCGGAACCCGTTGGTGGACACCAGCAGTGAGGGATGCCGTCAACCTGAAGAAGGAGTCCTATCGGGTTCTTTTGGCTCATAGGACTCCGGAGGCAGTGGACGGGTACCGACTGGCCAAGCGGTGTGCAGCTTTAGCGGTCGCGGAGGCTAAAACTCGGACATGGGAAGAGTTCGGGGAAGCCATGGAAAACGACTTCCGGACAGCTTCGAAGCGATTCTGGACCACCATACGCCGCCTCAGGAAGGGGAAGCAGTGCACTATCAACACCGTGTATGATGCGGATGGTGTTCTGCTGACTTCGACTGCGGATGTTGTGGATCGGTGGAGGGAATACTTCGAAGACCTCCTTAATCCCACCAACACGTCTTCCTTTGAGGAAGCGGTGCCTGGGGAATCTGTGGTGGACTCTCCTATTTCTGGGGCTGAGGTCGCTGAGGTAGTTAAAAAGCTCCTCGGCGGCAAGGCCCCGGGGGTGGATGAGATCCGCCCTGAGTTCCTTAAGGCTCTGGATGCTGTGGGGCTGTCTTGGTTGACAAGACTCTGCAGCATCGCGTGGACATCGGGGGCGGTACCTCTGGATTGGCAGACCGGGGTGGTGGTCCCTCTCTTTAAGAAGGGGGACCGGAGGGTGTGTTCCAACTATCGTGGGATCACACTCCTCAGCCTTCCTGGTAAGGTTTATTCAGGTGTACTGGAGAGGAGGCTTCGTCGGATAGTCGAACCTCGGATTCAGGAGGAACAGTGTGGTTTTCGTCCTGGTCGTGGAACTGTGGACCAGCTCTATACTCTCGGCAGGGTTCTTGAGGGTGCATGGGAGTTTGCCCAACCAGTTTACATGTGCTTTGTGGACTTGGAGAAGGCATTCGACCGTGTCCCTCGGAAAGTCCTGTGGGGAGTGCTCAGAGAGTATGAGGGTACCGGACTGTCTGATCGTGACGGGCCGCTCCCTGTATGATCAGTGTCAGAGCTTGGTCCGCATTGCTGGCAGTAAGTCGGACACGTTTCCAGTGAGGGTTGGACTCCGCCAAGGCTGTCCTTTGTCACCGATTCTGTTCATAACTTTTATGGACAGAATTTCTAGGCGCAGCCAAGGCGTTGAGGGGTTCCGGTTTGGTGGCCACGGGATTAGGTCTCTGCTTTTTGCAGATGATGTAGTCCTGATGGCTTCATCTGGCCGGGATCTTCAGCTCTCACTGGATCGGTTCGCAGCCGAGTGTGAAGCGACCGGAATGAGAATCAGCACCTCCAAGTCCGAATCCATGGTTCTTCCCCGGAAAAGGGTGGAGTGCCATCTCCGGGTTGGGGAGGAGACCCTGCCCCAAGTGGAGGAGTTCAAGTACCTAGGAGTCTTGTTCACGAGTGGGGGAAGAGTGGATCGTGAGATCGACAGGCGGATCGGTGCGGCGTCTTCAGTAATGCGGACGTTGTATCGATCCGTTGTGGTGAAGAAGGAGCTGAGCCGGAAGGCAAAGCCCTCAATTTACCGGCCGATCTACGTTCCCATCCTCACCTATGGTCATGAGCTTTGGGTCATGACCGAAAGGATAAGATCACGGGTACAAGCGACCGAAATGAGTTTCCTCCGCCGGGTGGCGGGGCTCTCCCTTAGAGATAGGGTGAGAAGCTCTGCCATCCGGGAGGAGCTTAAAGTAAAGTCGCTGCTCTTCCACATCGAGAGGAGCCAGATGAGGTGGTTCGGGCATCTGGTCAGGATGCCACCCGAACGCCTCCCAAGGGAGGTGTTTAGGGCACGTCTAGCTGGGAGGAGGCCACGGGGAGGACCCAGGACACGTTGGGAAGACTATGTCTCCCGGCTGGCCTGGGAACGCCTCGGGATCCCCCGGGAAGAGCTAGACGAAGTGGCTGGAGAGAGGGAAGTCTTCCCTGCTTAGGCTGCTGCCCCCGCGACACGACCTCGGATAAGTGGAAGATGATGGATGGATATATATACATGTATATATATATATATATATAAATATATATATATATATATATACATATATATATATTTGTATATATATATATATATATATATATATATATATATATATATATATATATATATATATATATATATATATATATATATATATATATATATATATTAGGGGTGTGGGAAAAAATTGATTCGAATACGAATCGAATCGAATACATTGTGCGATTCAGAATCGATTCTCATTTTTAAAAAATTGATTTTTAGTTTATTTTATTTATTTATTTTATTTTTTTATCAATCCAACAAACCACTACACAGCAATACCATAATAATGCAATCCAATTCCAAAAGCAAACCTGAGCCAGCAACACTCAGAACTGCAATAAACAGAGCAATTGAGACACAAACACCACACAGAACAAACCAAAAGTAGTGAAACAATAAATATTATCAACAGTATCAATATTAGTTATAATTTCAGCATAGCAGTGATTAGAAATCCCTCATTGACATTATCATTAGACATTTATAAAAATAATAAAAAAGAACAATAGTGTCACAGTGGCTTCCACTTGCATGGCATCTCATAAGCTTGACAACACACTGTGTCCAATGTTTTCACAAAGATAAAATAAGTCATATTTTTGGTTCCTATAATAGTTAAAAAAAAATTTACATTATTGCAATCAGTTGATAAAACATTGTCCTTTACAATTATAAAAGCTTTTTTTTTTTTTAAATCTACTACTCTGCTAGCATGTGAGCAGACTGGGGTAGATCCTGCTGAAATCTTTGTATTGAATGAATACACAATCCTTTTGAATCGGAAAAATATAGTTTTTTAATCGAGAATCGTGTTGAATCGAAAAAATCGATATATAATCGAATTGCGACTCCAAGAATCGATATTGAATCGAATCGTGGGACACCCAAAGATTCACAGCCCTAATATATATGTATGTATATATCTTTAAAAAAGTCCACGCAGGCGCTCCAAACGCCTGCATGACGTCACAGTGCACAAGGTGAGGTGTCCGCCAGGGGGCAATGATGCGCTGGCCGCTGAGAGTCGCTGCCGATCACTCTTCGTACAAGACGTCAGGCAGTTCGCTGCTGTAAACAAAGCAGTTGCTCGATTTCTGTTTTCCTCGCATATAAATCTGCTAGTTTGGACCACAAGATGATTACCAAAACACACATGCGACTTTGAAGTAAGTGAAATAATGGAGGCGAGGGCTGCTGCAGACTCAGTGGATCCGCAGCCCGACCGACAGCTAGCTTAGCCGAGCTAGCATGATGCTAACAGGAAGAATTCAAACATGTCCGCTTTTTTGCCAACTTTTCTTGTCTCACTCTATCTCTTCTACTTTTGAACCCTTTTTTTGACTGGTTCTGGTTCCGGTTGTCCATGTTTAATGTTTGCGGTCCCCCAAGCTGAGGCTGCCGTGACCCGGTCCGCAGTCTGACTGGTCCTGGTTCCGATTGTCCATGTTTAATGTTTGCGGTCTCTCACAGTCTGATTGGTTCTGGTTCCGGTTGTCCATGTTTAATATTTGTGGTCTCTCACAGTCTGATTGGTTCTGGTTCCGGTTATCCATGTTTAATGTTTGTGGTCTCTCACAGTCTGACTGGTTCTGGTTCTGGTTGTCCATGTTTAATGTTTGCGGTCTCTCACAGTCTGACTGGTTCTGGTTCTGGTTGTCTATAGTCTTAATGTTTGAGAGTTCCCAGGCTGAGGCTGCCATGATCCGGTCCACTGGTCCACAGTCTGACTGGTTCTGGTTCCAGTTGTCCTTGTTTAATGTTTGCAGTCTCTAACAGTCTGATTAGTTCTGGTTCCGGTTATCCATGTTTAATATTTGCAGTCCCCCAAGCTGAGGCTGCCTTGACCCGGTCCACAGTCTGACTGGTTCTGGTTCCGGTTGTCCTTGTTTAATGTTTGCGGACCCCCAAGCTGAGGTTGCCGTGACCCGGTCCACAGTATGACTGGTTCCGGTTCCGGTTGTCCATGTTTAATGTTTGCTGTCTCTCACAGTCTGATTGGATCTGGTTCCGGTTGTCCATGTTTAATGTTTGCAGTCTCCCAAACTGAGGCTGCGATGACCCGTTCCACAGTCTGACTGGTTCTGGTTGTCCATAGTCTTAATGTTTTTGGTTTCCCAGGCTGAGGCTGCCATGACCCGGTCCACAGTCTGACTGGAAGAGAATGGCCGCGGAGCTGTTTCCCACGAAGAAGCTGGTTCCGTCCGCCTCCGTCCAGCAGTACCAGCAGCAGAACCTGACCAACAACAACACCTCCACCAGCTGCAACTGGCAGGGCCTGTACTCCACCATCCGGGAGAGGTGGGTCACGTCCCATCGGTCCCATCCCAGAAAACCGGGTTCTGACTGTGGTGTCTGTGCAGGAACTCCGTCATGTTCAACAACGAGATGATGGCTGACGTCTACTTCGTGGTCGGACCTCCGGGCGGGACACAGCGGGTTCCAGGCCACAAGGTAAGACCCGGTTTAGGTATCTGACCGGTTTGCGCTCACGTGACCGTGTCGGCCATCTTGCTCCCGCAGTACGTCCTGGCGGTGGGCAGCTCCGTGTTCCACGCCATGTTCTACGGCGAGCTGGCCGAGGACCAGGAGGAGATACGCATCCCCGACGTGGAGCCGCCGTCGTTCCTGGCCATGTTGAAGTGGGTGGAGCCCGCAGCGTAGCGCCGGTGGCCAGACTAACCTCCGCGTCTGCTTGCCAGGTACATCTACTGCGATGAGATCGAGCTGTGCGCCGACACGGTGCTGGCCACGCTGTACGCCGCCAAGAAGTACATCGTCCCACACCTGGCCCGCGCCTGCGTCAACTTCCTGGAGACCAGCCTGAGCGCCAAGAATGCCTGTGTGCTGCTGTCGCAGAGCTGCCTGTTCGAGGAGCCCGAGCTGACCCAGCGCTGCTGGGAGGTGATCGACGCGCAGGCCGAGCTGGCGCTGCGCTCCGAGGGCTTTTGCGACATCGACGCGGTGACGCTGGAGCGCATCCTGCGGCGCGAGACGCTCAACGCCAAGGAGATGGTGGTGTTCGAGGCGGCGCTGGGCTGGGCGGAGGCGGAGTGTCAGCGGCGAGAGCTGCAGCCCAGCATCCAGAACAAGCGGCTGGTCCTGGGCAAGGCCATCTACCTGATCCGCGTGCCCACCATGGCACTGGAGGACTTCGCCAACGGGGCGGCGCAGTCGGGCGTGCTGACGCTCAACGAGACCAACGACATCTTCCTGTGGTACACGGCCGCCAACAAGCCCGAGCTCCTGTTCTGCACCAAGCCTCGCCAGGGTCTGGCGCCGCAGCGCTGCCACCGCTTCCAGTCCTGCGCCTACCGGAGCAACCAGTGGCGCTACCGCGGACGCTGCGACAGCATCCAGTTCGCCGTGGACAAGCGCGTCTTCATCGCCGGCTTCGGCCTGTACGGCTCCAGCTCCGGCTCGGCCGAGTACAGCGCCAAGATGGAGCTGAAGCGGCAGGGCGTGGCCATGGCGCAGCGCGTCATCAAGTACTTCTCGGACGGCTCCAGCAGCACCTTTCCCGTCTGGTTCGAGTACCCGGTCCAGATGGAGCCCGACACCTTCTACACGGCCAGCGTGGTCCTGGACGGCAACGAGCTCAGCTACTTCGGCCAGGAGGGTATGACCGAGGTGCAGTGCGGCAAGGTCACCTTCCAGTTCCAGTGCTCCTCCGACAGCACCAACGGCACCGGCGTGCAAGGCGGACAGATCCCAGAACTCATCTTCTATGCCTGAACTCCCTCTTTTCTTGGGAGCACTCGTGGACCTTCTTGCCTTAAACATGAAGACTCCAGAGGCAACACTGGACTACACGCTTTTATTTTGAAAGCCCCTGCGTAAAGGTGATGTCAGTGTTGTCTGTTGAATGTGTGCGAGGGCGACAGTGGCCTTAATCCTGGAAATAAAACACTCCATCAGACACACCCCTTAATCCTGGAAATCAAACACTCCATTAGACACACCCCTTAATCCTGGAAATCAAACACTCCATTAGACACACCCCTTAATCCTGGAAATCAAACACTCCATTAGACACACCCCTTAATCCTGGAAATCAAACACTCCATTAGACACTTGGCAACACGCCCCCATGGAGATGAGATCTTCCTAAACGAACACGGTCTTTTGAACAGCTCTTTTAAATTGAAGGTGAGACCCGATTCCCTGTCAGGAGCCGTTTTTTATGTGCCTGGAAATTTAGCATCAGCAATCGCGCACAGGAAATATATGTACATTACGTACTTAAATATATATATAAATATCCATCCATCCCATCCATTTTCTACCGCTTATTCCCTTTTAGGGGTCGCGGGGGGCGCTGGCGCCTATCTCAGCTACAATCGGGCGGAAGGCGGGGTACACCCTGGACAAGTCGCCACCTTATCGCAGGGCCAACACAGACAGACAACATTCACACTCACATTCACACACTAGGGCCAATTTAGTGTTGCCAATCAACCTATATATATATATATATTAGGGGTGTGGGAAAAAGTCGATTTGAATACGAATCGCAATTCTCACGTTGTGCGATTCAGAATCAATTCTCATTTTTTAAAAATCGATTTTTTTTTATTTTTTTTATCAATCCAACAAACCAGTACACAGCAATACCATAACAATGGAATCCAATTCCAAAAGCAAACCTGAGCCAGCAACACTCAACTGCAATAAACAGAGCAATTGAGAGGAGACACAAACACGACACAGAACAAACCAAAAGTAGTGAAACAAAAATGAATATTATCAACAACAGTATCAATATTAATTATAATTTTAGCATAGCAGTGATTAAAAATCCCTCACTGACATTATCATTAGACATTTATAGAAATAATAAAAAAGAACAATAGTGTCACAGTGGCTTACACTTGCATGGCATCTCATAAGCTTGACAACACACTGTGTCCAATGTTTTCACAAAGATAAAATAAGTCATATTTTTGGTTCCTTTAATAGTTAAAACAAATTTACATTATTGCAATCAGTTGATAAAACATTTTCCTTTACAATTATAAAAGCTTTTTTTTTAAATTTATTTTTATTTATTTTTTAAATCTACTACTCTGCTAGCATGTCAGCAGACTGGGGTAGATCCTGCTGAAATCTATGTATTGAATGAATACACAATCCTTTTGAATCGGAAAAATATTGTTTTTTAATCAAGAATCTCGTTGAATCAAAAAAATCGATATATAATCAAATGGCGACCCCAAGAATCGATATTGAATCGAACCGTGTGACACCGAAAGATTCACAGCCCTAATATATATGTATTATATACATACACACACGTATGTATATATGTATGCATATGTCTATATTACATATGTATTATATGTGTGTGTATTTATACGTGTGTATAAATATGTATATACGTGTAGGTACAGTGGTGGTCAAAAGTGTACGTACACGTGTAAAGAACATGATGTCATGGCTGTCTTGACTTTCTAATCATTTCTACAACTCTTATTTTTGTGTGATGTAGTGATTGGAGCACATAATTGTTGCTCACTAAAAACATTCCTGAAGTTTGCTTCTTTTATGAATTTATTATGGCTCTACTGAAATTTGTGAGCAATCAAAAGTATACGTACAGCATTGTTAAGTGAAGTGAATTGCATTTATATAGCGCTTTTCTCTAGTGACTCAAAGCGCTTTACATAGTGAAACCCCAATATCTAAGTTACATTTTTTAAACCAGTGTGGGTGGCACTGGGAGCAGGTGGGTAAAGTGTCTTGCCCAAGGACACAACGGCAGTGACTAGGATGGCAGAAGCGGGAATCGAACCTGCAACCCTCAAGTTGCTGGCACGGCCACTCTACCAACAGAGCTATGCCGCTTACATGTCCCTTGGCAAGTTTGACTGCAATAAGGTGCTTTTGGTAGCCATCCACAAGCTTCTGCTTACATTTTTCACCACAAAATTGCTGCAGTTCAGCTAAATATGTTGCTTTCCTGATATGGACTTGTTTCTTCAGCATTGTCCACACCTTTAAGTCAGGACTTTGGGAAGGCCATTCTAAAACCTTCATGCTAGCCTTAATTCAGCTCAATATTTGTTTCATCTGACATCACATGGACAAAGATAAAACCCTCTGGAGGAAAGTTCTGTGGTCAGATGAAACAAAAATGGAGCTGTTTGGTCACAATACCCAGCAATATGTTCGTAGGAGAAAAGGTGAGGCCCTCAATCCCAGGAACACCATCCTACTGTCAAGCATGGTGGTGGTAGTATTATGCTCTGGGCCTGTTTTGACGCCAATGGAACTGCTGCTTTAAATGGGACAATGAAAAAGGAGGATGACCTCCAAATTGTTCAGGACAAACTAAAATCATCAGGGGGGAGGTTGGGTCTTGGGCGGAGTTGGGTGTTCCAACAGGACAATGACTCCAAACACACCTCAAAAGTGGTAAAGGAATGGCTAAATCGGGCTAGAATGAAGGTTTTAGAATGGCCTACCCAAAGTCCTGACTTAAACATGTGGACAATGCTGAAGAAACAAGTCCATGTCAGAAAAGCAACACATTTAGCTGAACTGCAGCAATTTTGTGGTGAAAAATGTAAGCAGAAGCTTGTGGATGGCTACCAAAAGCGCCTTATTGCTGGGAAACTTGCCAAGGGACATGTAAGCAAATATTAACATTGCTGTACGTATACTTTTGACATTTTCAGTAGAGCCATAATAAATTCATAAAAGAAGCAAACTTTAGGAATGTTTTTAGTGAGCAACAAGTATGTGCTCCAATCACTACATCACAAAGAAATAAGAGTTGTAGAAATGATTGGAAAGTCAAGACAGCCATGACATCATGTTCTTTACATGTGTACGTACACTTTTGACCACCATTGTACATGCGTGTGTATGTACATGTGTGTATGTGCATGTGTGTATGTGCATGTGTGTATGTGCATGTGTGTATGTGCATGTGTGTATGTGCATGTGTGTATGTGCATGTGTGTATGTGCATGTGTGTATGTGCATGTGTGTATGTGCATGTGTGTATGTGCATGTGTGTATGTGCATGTGTGTATGTGCATGTGTGTATGTACATGTGTGTATGTGCATGTGTGTATGTGCATGTGTGTATGTGCATGTGTGTATGTGCATGTGTGTATGTACATGTGTGTATGTGCATGTGTGTATGTACATGTGCATGTATTACAAAATCATTACGAGTGTAAGATACTGGAGCAGTAAACTAAAAGGTAGTAATTAAGTGTACACACCAGGTGTTGTAGTACAATTTAGTTTTCACATTTTTATGTCCTAACATTTACTGTAATTTTATTTAAACATGTTATACCCTTTAATGCCTTTTATTTGTACTTATGTGTTTATTTTTCTTCTATATTGTTAAAAAGCCACACGTGTTTTAGGTGAGGGGAAATTCAAACTAGTGATGAAAATATGAAATTCAAAAATAAGATTATAGGATAGTTCCTACAATACAGGAATATTTGTGTACATTGTAATGATTCTGGTCCCCATCTTACACTAATTAAGTCCTTGATTTAAAAAACAAGAAACTAAAAGATCGAGCCAAGGAGCGGCTCCTCAAAATCCGACTCCCTTCCAGGGGCCACAAACGTGCCAGGATCCTTCTTGTTGACACATGCAACTTAAAGACAACTCCTCACACTTTGTGGGCAAAACTGCAACAAAACTAGGAATTATTAACACTTAGTTTTCCAACTCAGAGACTTTATAATTGGCATTAACAGTTGTAGTGTCACGTAATGATGACGCACAGGAAGATTGCTATATCCCAAATGGCCTGTAGATGGCGACAAAGGCACATTACACATTTCCAGGGCGGCAGTCAACTCGCCACAAAAAGATGCAACAAAGTAAAGTGACAGTCTTGTCACTTCAAATTGGATAACTTTATTACTCTCCGACGGCTAAAAAGACGACAAGGTAAAACATGAGTTTCCCAGGATGCATTGCAACTCCCACAAATTCTGTCCAAATAAAACATTTAGATATTGTTACTGACACTATTGTAACCGCCACCTATATTGTATAAAATTACAGCACAACTAACACGGAGGCTCCAGTTTTACACGAGGACTACTTTAATGCCTTCGTTTTGTAAAGTCCGCGCTACCACACCGTGTCACCACTTCCACTCTTGACGCCTTCAAAATAAGAGCTCAAGGCATATACTGTATAACAGCTTATAACAGGAACTTAAGATCACAAAGAGGCACGTCCATAAAATAGGTTACACTCGGGTAACTTCCTGTCAAGAAAACGTGCCTGGCAGCAGAACACGAAACGAGTTGTCTCCTCGTCACTTCCGGTCCCAAACTTCCGAACCCGGAAGTGAGACTTGAGACAAGTGAGTGTCCACAGTCCGCCATGCGCAGAATTAAAGTGATTTCGGGACATTTATGTGCGCCCGTCCCGGGACACCACTTGCACCACGTCAGCTGCAACGAGTGCGCGGCGGCCCCCTGTCCTGACGACGTGGTGGTCGTTCACGGCCGCAGGAGCGCCATCGCTAAAGCCAAGCGCGGAGCTTTGAAGGTAAACTACACGCTGACGTCACCCCACTGACGAGTAACTCCTTACGTTATGTCACGTGACCTCTTAGGACACCACACCTGACGAGCTGTTGAGTGCTGTGATGAGCGCCGTGCTGGACGACATCAACCTGTCGCCTCAGCTGCTGGGTGACGTGTGTGTGGGTGAGCTGTGACGTCACGCACGTTCAACATGGCCGCCGCTGCTTCCCGCCGTCAACCCGGCTACTTCACTTTCACAGGAAACGTGCTCCAGCCCGGCGCCGGCGCCCTGATGGCCCGCGTGGCTCACTTCCTCAGGTCGGAACAGCTGCTCGCACCGTTGATGATGTCATTGACGTCCACGACGCATGTCAATCATGTCACCTACGACCACGACTCATGTCAATGATGTCACCGAAGACCGTGACGCGTGTCGATGATTTCACCGACGACCGTGACGCATGTCGATGATGTCACAGACGACCATGACTCATGTCAATGATGTCACCGAAGACCGTGACGCGTGTCGATGATTTCACCGACGACCGTGACGCATGTCGATGATGTCACAGACGACCATGACTCATGTCAATGATGTCACCGAAGACCGTGACGCGTGTCGATGATTTCACCGACGACCGTGACGCATGTCGATGATGTCACAGACGACCATGACTCATGTCAATGATGTCACCGATGACTGTGACGCGTGTCGATGATGTCACCGATGACCGTGACGCGTGTCGATGATTTCACCGACGACCGTGACGCATGTCAATGATGTCAACGATGACCGTGACACGTGTCGATGTCAGCAACGACCATGACTCATGTCGATGATGTCACCGATGACCGTGACGCGTGTCGATGATGTCACCGATGACCGTGACGCGTGTCGATGATTTCACCGACGACTGTGACGCATGTCAATGATGTCACAGACGACCATGACTCATGTCAATGATGTCACCGATGATTGTGACGCGTGTCGATGTCACCGATGACCGTGACGCGTGTCGATGATGTCACCGATGACTGTGACGCGTGTCGATGATGTCACCGATGACCGTGACGCGTGTCGATGATTTCACCGACGACCGTGACGCATGTCGATGATGTCACCGATGACCGTGACGCGTGTCGATGATATCACCGATGACCGTGACGCGTGTCGATGATATCACCGATGACCGTGACGCGTGTCGATGATTTCACCGACGACTGTGACGCATGTCGATGATGTCACAGACGACCATGACTCATGTCAATGATGTCACCGATGATTGTGACGCGTGTCGATGATGTCACCGATGACTGTGACGCGTGTCGATGATGTCACCGATGACCGTGACGCGTGTCGATGATTTCACCGACGACCGTGACGCATGTCGATGATGTCACCGATGACCGTGACGCGTGTCGATGATATCACCGATGACCGTGACGCGTGTCGATGATTTCACCGACGACCGTGACGCATGTCGATGATGTCACAGACGACCATGACTCATGTCAATGATGTCACCGATGACTGTGACGCGTGTCGATGATTTCACCGACGACCGTGACGCATGTCAATGATGTCAACGATGACCGTGACACGTGTCGATGTCAGCGACGACCATGACTCATGTCAATGATGTCACCGTCGACCGTGACGCGTGTTGATGATTTCACCGACGACCGTGACGCATGTCGATGATGTCACCGATGACTGTGACGCATGTCGATGTCACAAACGACCATGACTCATTTCAATGATGTCACCGATGACTGTGACGCGTGTCGATGATGTCACCGATGACCGTGACGCGTGTCGATGATTTCACCGACGACCGTGACGCATGTCGATGATGTCACAGACGACCATGATTCATGTCAATGATGTCACCGACGACCATGACGCATGTCAATGATGTCACCGATGACTGTGACGCATGTCGATGTCACAGACGACCATGACTCATTTCAATGATGTCACCGATGACTGTGACGCATGTCGATGTCACAGACGCCCATGACTCATTTGAATGATGTCACCGATGACTGTGACGCGTGTCGATGATGTCACCGATGACCGTGACGCGTGTCGATGATTTCACCGACGACCGTGACGCATGTCGATGATTTCACCAACGACCATGACTCATGTCAATGATGTCACCGATGACTGTGACGCATGTCGATGTCACAGACGACCATGACTCATTTCAATGATGTCACCGATGACTGTGACGCGTGTCGATGATGTCACCGATGACCGTGACGCGTGTCGATGATTTCACCGACGACCGTGACGCATGTCGATGATGTCACAGACGACCATGACTCATGTCAATGATGTCACCGATGACTGTGACGCGTGTCGATGATTTCACCGACGACCGTGACGCATGTCAATGATGTCAACGATGACCTTGACACGTGTCGATGTCAGCGACGACCATGACTCATGTCAATGATGTCCCCGTCGACCGTGACGCGTGTCGATGATTTCACCGACGACCGTGACGCATGTCGATGATGTCACCGATGACCGTGACGCGTGTCGATGATTTCACCGACGACCATGACTCATGTCAATGATGTCACCGATGACTGTGACGCATGTCGATGTCACAGACGACCATGACTCATTTCAATGATGTCACCGATGACTGTGACGCGTGTCGATGATGTCACCGATGACCGTGACACGTGTCGATGATTTCACCGACGACCGTGACGCATGTCGATGATGTCACCGATGACCGTGACGCGTGTCGATGATTTCACCGACGACCATGACTCATGTCAATGATGTCACCGATGACTGTGACGCATGTCGATGTCACAGACGACCATGACTCATTTCAATGATGTCACCGATGACTGTGACGCGTGTCGATGATGTCACCGATGACCGTCACGCGTGTCGATGATTTCACCGACGACCGTGACGCATGTCGATGATGTCACCGATGACCGTGACGCGTGTCGATGATTTCACCGACGACCATGACTCATGTCAATGATGTCACCGATGACTGTGACGCATGTCGATGTCACAGACGACCATGACTCATTTCAATGATGTCACCGATGACCGTGACGCGTGTCGATGATTTCACCGATGACCGTGATGCATGTCAATGATGTCACCGATGACCGTGACACGTGTCGATGTCAGCGACGACCATGACTCATGTCAATGATGTCACCGTCGACCGTGACGCGTGTCGATGATTTCACCGACGACCATGACTCATGTCAATGATGTCACCGATGACTGTGACGCATGTCGATGATGTCACCGATGACCGTGACGCGTGTCGATGATTTCACCGACGACCGTGACGCATGTCAATGTCACCGATGACCGTGACACGTGTCGATGTCAGCGACAACCATGACTCATGTCAATGATGTCACCGACGACCGTGATGCATTTCGATGATGTCACCGATGACCGTGACGCGTGTCGATGATTTCACCGACGACCGTGACGCATGTCGATGATGTCACAGACGACCATGACTCATGTCAATGATGTCACCGATGACTGTGACGCGTGTCGATGATTTCACCGACGACCGTGACGCATGTCAATGATGTCAACGATGACCTTGACACGTGTCGATGTCAGCGACGACCATGACTCATGTCAATGATGTCCCCGTCGACCGTGACGCGTGTCGATGATTTCACCGACGACCGTGACGCATGTCGATGATGTCACCGATGACCGTGACGCGTGTCGATGATTTCACCGACGACCATGACTCATGTCAATGATGTCACCGATGACTGTGACGCATGTCGATGTCACAGACGACCATGACTCATTTCAATGATGTCACCGATGACTGTGACGCGTGTCGATGATGTCACCGATGACCGTGACACGTGTCGATGATTTCACCGACGACCGTGACGCATGTCGATGATGTCACCGATGACCGTGACGCGTGTCGATGATTTCACCGACGACCATGACTCATGTCAATGATGTCACCGATGACTGTGACGCATGTCGATGTCACAGACGACCATGACTCATTTCAATGATGTCACCGATGACTGTGACGCGTGTCGATGATGTCACCGATGACCGTGACGCGTGTCGATGATTTCACCGACGACCGTGACGCATGTCGATGATGTCACCGATGACCGTGACGCGTGTCGATGATTTCACCGACGACCATGACTCATGTCAATGATGTCACCGATGACTGTGACGCATGTCGATGTCACAGACGACCATGACTCATTTCAATGATGTCACCGATGACCGTGACGCGTGTCGATGATTTCACCGATGACCGTGATGCATGTCAATGATGTCACCGATGACCGTGACACGTGTCGATGTCAGCGACGACCATGACTCATGTCAATGATGTCACCGTCGACCGTGACGCGTGTCGATGATTTCACCGACGACCATGACTCATGTCAATGATGTCACCGATGACTGTGACGCATGTCGATGATGTCACCGATGACCGTGACGCGTGTCGATGATTTCACCGACGACCGTGACGCATGTCAATGTCACCGATGACCGTGACACGTGTCGATGTCAGCGACAACCATGACTCATGTCAATGATGTCACCGACGACCGTGATGCATTTCGATGATGTCACCGATGACCGTGACGCGTGTCGATGATTTCACCGACGACCGTGACGCATGTCGATGATGTCACAGACGACCATGACTCATGTCAATGATGTCACCGATGACTGTGACGCGTGTCGATGATTTCACCGACGACCGTGACGCATGTCAATGATGTCAACGATGACCTTGACACGTGTCGATGTCAGCGACGACCATGACTCATGTCAATGATGTCCCCGTCGACCGTGACGCGTGTCGATGATTTCACCGACGACCGTGACGCATGTCGATGATGTCACCGATGACCGTGACGCGTGTCGATGATTTCACCGACGACCATGACTCATGTCAATGATGTCACCGATGACTGTGACGCATGTCGATGTCACAGACGACCATGACTCATTTCAATGATGTCACCGATGACTGTGACGCGTGTCGATGATGTCACCGATGACCGTGACACGTGTCGATGATTTCACCGACGACCGTGACGCATGTCGATGATGTCACCGATGACCGTGACGCGTGTCGATGATTTCACCGACGACCATGACTCATGTCAATGATGTCACCGATGACTGTGACGCATGTCGATGTCACAGACGACCATGACTCATTTCAATGATGTCACCGATGACTGTGACGCGTGTCGATGATGTCACCGATGACCGTGACGCGTGTCGATGATTTCACCGACGACCGTGACGCATGTCGATGATGTCACCGATGACCGTGACGCGTGTCGATGATTTCACCGACGACCATGACTCATGTCAATGATGTCACCGATGACTGTGACGCATGTCGATGTCACAGACGACCATGACTCATTTCAATGATGTCACCGATGACCGTGACGCGTGTCGATGATTTCACCGATGACCGTGATGCATGTCAATGATGTCACCGATGACCGTGACACGTGTCGATGTCAGCGACGACCATGACTCATGTCAATGATGTCACCGTCGACCGTGACGCGTGTCGATGATTTCACCGACGACCATGACTCATGTCAATGATGTCACCGATGACTGTGACGCATGTCGATGATGTCACCGATGACCGTGACGCGTGTCGATGATTTCACCGACGACCGTGACGCATGTCAATGTCACCGATGACCGTGACACGTGTCGATGTCAGCGACAACCATGACTCATGTCAATGATGTCACCGACGACCGTGACGCATGTCGATGATGTCACCGATGACCGTGACGCGTGTCGATGATTTCACCGACGACCGTGACGCATGTCGATGATGTCACAGACGACCATGACTCATGTCAATGTCACCGATGACTGTGACGAATGTCGATGATGTCACCGATGACCGTGACGCGTGTCGATGATTTCACCGACGACCGTGACGCATGTCAATGATGTCACCGATGACCGTGACACGTGTCGATGTCAGCGACAACCATGACTCATGTCAATGATGTCACCGACGACCGTGACGCATGTCGATGATGTCACCGATGACCGTGACGCGTGTCGATGATTTCACCGACGACTGTGACGCATGTCAATGATGTCACCGATGACCGTGACATGTGTCGATGTCAGCGACGACAATGACTCATGTCAATGATGTCACCGACGACCGTGATGCATGTCGATGATGTCACCGACGACCGTGACACGTGTCGATGTCAGCGACGACCATGACTCATGTCAATGATGTCACCGACGACCGTGACGCATGTCGATGATGTCACCGATGACCGTGACGCGTGTCGATGATGTCACCGACGGCCGTGACGCATGTCAATGATGTCACCGATGACCGTGACACGTGTCGATGTCAGCGACGACCATGACTCATGTCAAAGATGTCACCGATGACCGTGACGTGTGTCGATGATTTCACCGTCGACCGTGACGCATGTCGATGATGTCACCGACGACCATGACTCGTGTCAATGATGTCACCGATGACCGTGACGCTTGTCGATGATTTCACCGACGACCGTGACGCATGTCAATGATGTCACCGATGACCGTGACACGTGTCGATGTCAGCGACGACCATGACTCATGTCAATGATGTCACCGACGACCGTGACGCATGTCAATGATGTCACCGATGACCGTGACACGTGTCGATGTCAGCGACAACCATGACTCATGTCAATGATGTCACCGACGACCGTGACGCATGTCGATGATGTCACCGATGACCGTGACGCGTGTCGATGATTTCACCGACGACCGTGACGCATGTCAATGATGTCAACGATGACCGTGACATGTGTCGATGTCAGCGACGACAATGACTCATGTCAATGATGTCACCGACGACCGTGACGCATGTCGATGATTTCACCGACGACCGTGACGCATGTCGATGTAAATGATGTCACCGACGACCGTGACACGTGTCGATGTCAGCGACGACCATGACTCATGTCAATGATGTCACCGACGACCGTGACGCATGTCGATGATATCACCGATGACCGTGACGCGTGTCGATGATTTCACCGACGACTGTGACGCATGTCGATGATGTCACAGACGACCATGACTCATGTCAATGATGTCACCGATGATTGTGACGCGTGTCGATGATGTCACCGATGACTGTGACGCGTGTCGATGATGTCACCGATGACCGTGACGCGTGTCGATGATTTCACCGACGACCGTGACGCATGTCGATGATGTCACCGATGACCGTGACGCGTGTCGATGATATCACCGATGACCGTGACGCGTGTCGATGATTTCACCGACGACCGTGACGCATGTCGATGATGTCACAGACGACCATGACTCATGTCAATGATGTCACCGATGACTGTGACGCGTGTCGATGATTTCACCGACGACCGTGACGCATGTCAATGATGTCAACGATGACCGTGACACGTGTCGATGTCAGCGACGACCATGACTCATGTCAATGATGTCACCGTCGACCGTGACGCGTGTTGATGATTTCACCGACGACCGTGACGCATGTCGATGATGTCACCGATGACTGTGACGCATGTCGATGTCACAGACGACCATGACTCATTTCAATGATGTCACCGATGACTGTGACGCGTGTCGATGATGTCACCGATGACCGTGACGCGTGTCGATGATTTCACCGACGACCGTGACGCATGTCGATGATGTCACAGACGACCATGATTCATGTCAATGATGTCACCGACGACCATGACGCATGTCAATGATGTCACCGATGACTGTGACGCATGTCGATGTCACAGACGACCATGACTCATTTCAATGATGTCACCGATGACTGTGACGCATGTCGATGTCACAGACGCCCATGACTCATTTGAATGATGTCACCGATGACTGTGACGCGTGTCGATGATGTCACCGATGACCGTGACGCGTGTCGATGATTTCACCGACGACCGTGACGCATGTCGATGATTTCACCAACGACCATGACTCATGTCAATGATGTCACCGATGACTGTGACGCATGTCGATGTCACAGACGACCATGACTCATTTCAATGATGTCACCGATGACTGTGACGCGTGTCGATGATGTCACCGATGACCGTGACGCGTGTCGATGATTTCACCGACGACCGTGACGCATGTCGATGATGTCACAGACGACCATGACTCATGTCAATGATGTCACCGATGACTGTGACGCGTGTCGATGATTTCACCGACGACCGTGACGCATGTCAATGATGTCAACGATGACCTTGACACGTGTCGATGTCAGCGACGACCATGACTCATGTCAATGATGTCCCCGTCGACCGTGACGCGTGTCGATGATTTCACCGACGACCGTGACGCATGTCGATGATGTCACCGATGACCGTGACGCGTGTCGATGATTTCACCGACGACCATGACTCATGTCAATGATGTCACCGATGACTGTGACGCATGTCGATGTCACAGACGACCATGACTCATTTCAATGATGTCACCGATGACTGTGACGCGTGTCGATGATGTCACCGATGACCGTGACACAAGTCGATGATTTCACCGACGACCGTGACGCATGTCGATGATGTCACCGATGACCGTGACGCGTGTCGATGATTTCACCGACGACCATGACTCATGTCAATGATGTCACCGATGACTGTGACGCATGTCGATGTCACAGACGACCATGACTCATTTCAATGATGTCACCGATGACTGTGACGCGTGTCGATGATGTCACCGATGACCGTGACGCGTGTCGATGATTTCACCGACGACCGTGACGCATGTCGATGATGTCACCGATGACCGTGACGCGTGTCGATGATTTCACCGACGACCATGACTCATGTCAATGATGTCACCGATGACTGTGACGCATGTCGATGTCACAGACGACCATGACTCATTTCAATGATGTCACCGATGACCGTGACGCGTGTCGATGATTTCACCGATGACCGTGATGCATGTCAATGATGTCACCGATGACCGTGACACGTGTCGATGTCAGCGACGACCATGACTCATGTCAATGATGTCACCGTCGACCGTGACGCGTGTCGATGATTTCACCGACGACCATGACTCATGTCAATGATGTCACCGATGACTGTGACGCATGTCGATGATGTCACCGATGACCGTGACGCGTGTCGATGATTTCACCGACGACCGTGACGCATGTCAATGTCACCGATGACCGTGACACGTGTCGATGTCAGCGACAACCATGACTCATGTCAATGATGTCACCGACGACCGTGACGCATGTCGATGATGTCACCGATGACCGTGACGCGTGTCGATGATTTCACCGACGACCGTGACGCATGTCGATGATGTCACAGACGACCATGACTCATGTCAATGTCACCGATGACTGTGACGAATGTCGATGATGTCACCGATGACCGTGACGCGTGTCGATGATTTCACCGACGACCGTGACGCATGTCAATGATGTCACCGATGACCGTGACACGTGTCGATGTCAGCGACAACCATGACTCATGTCAATGATGTCACCGACGACCGTGACGCATGTCGATGATGTCACCGATGACCGTGACGCGTGTCGATGATTTCACCGACGACTGTGACGCATGTCAATGATGTCACCGATGACCGTGACATGTGTCGATGTCAGCGACGACAATGACTCATGTCAATGATGTCACCGACGACCGTGATGCATGTCGATGATGTCACCGACGACCGTGACACGTGTCGATGTCAGCGACGACCATGACTCATGTCAATGATGTCACCGACGACCGTGACGCATGTCGATGATGTCACCGATGACCGTGACGCGTGTCGATGATGTCACCGACGGCCGTGACGCATGTCAATGATGTCACCGATGACCGTGACACGTGTCGATGTCAGCGACGACCATGACTCATGTCAAAGATGTCACCGATGACCGTGACGTGTGTCGATGATTTCACCGTCGACCGTGACGCATGTCGATGATGTCACCGACGACCATGACTCGTGTCAATGATGTCACCGATGACCGTGACGCTTGTCGATGATTTCACCGACGACCGTGACGCATGTCAATGATGTCACCGATGACCGTGACACGTGTCGATGTCAGCGACGACCATGACTCATGTCAATGATGTCACCGACGACCGTGACGCATGTCAATGATGTCACCGATGACCGTGACACGTGTCGATGTCAGCGACAACCATGACTCATGTCAATGATGTCACCGACGACCGTGACGCATGTCGATGATGTCACCGATGACCGTGACGCGTGTCGATGATTTCACCGACGACCGTGACGCATGTCAATGATGTCAACGATGACCGTGACATGTGTCGATGTCAGCGACGACAATGACTCATGTCAATGATGTCACCGACGACCGTGACGCATGTCGATGATGTCACCGACGACCGTGACGCATGTCGATGTAAATGATGTCACCGACGACCGTGACACGTGTCGATGTCAGCGACGACCATGACTCATGTCAATGATGTCACCGACGACCGTGACGCATGTCGATGATATCACCGATGACCGTGACGCGTGTCGATGATTTCACCGACGACTGTGACGCATGTCGATGATGTCACAGACGACCATGACTCATGTCAATGATGTCACCGATGATTGTGACGCGTGTCGATGATGTCACCGATGACTGTGACGCGTGTCGATGATGTCACCGATGACCGTGACGCGTGTCGATGATTTCACCGACGACCGTGACGCATGTCGATGATGTCACCGATGACCGTGACGCGTGTCGATGATATCACCGATGACCGTGACGCGTGTCGATGATTTCACCGACGACCGTGACGCATGTCGATGATGTCACAGACGACCATGACTCATGTCAATGATGTCACCGATGACTGTGACGCGTGTCGATGATTTCACCGACGACCGTGACGCATGTCAATGATGTCAACGATGACCGTGACACGTGTCGATGTCAGCGACGACCATGACTCATGTCAATGATGTCACCGTCGACCGTGACGCGTGTTGATGATTTCACCGACGACCGTGACGCATGTCGATGATGTCACCGATGACTGTGACGCATGTCGATGTCACAGACGACCATGACTCATTTCAATGATGTCACCGATGACTGTGACGCGTGTCGATGATGTCACCGATGACCGTGACGCGTGTCGATGATTTCACCGACGACCGTGACGCATGTCGATGATGTCACAGACGACCATGATTCATGTCAATGATGTCACCGACGACCATGACGCATGTCAATGATGTCACCGATGACTGTGACGCATGTCGATGTCACAGACGACCATGACTCATTTCAATGATGTCACCGATGACTGTGACGCATGTCGATGTCACAGACGCCCATGACTCATTTGAATGATGTCACCGATGACTGTGACGCGTGTCGATGATGTCACCGATGACCGTGACGCGTGTCGATGATTTCACCGACGACCGTGACGCATGTCGATGATTTCACCAACGACCATGACTCATGTCAATGATGTCACCGATGACTGTGACGCATGTCGATGTCACAGACGACCATGACTCATTTCAATGATGTCACCGATGACTGTGACGCGTGTCGATGATGTCACCGATGACCGTGACGCGTGTCGATGATTTCACCGACGACCGTGACGCATGTCGATGATGTCACAGACGACCATGACTCATGTCAATGATGTCACCGATGACTGTGACGCGTGTCGATGATTTCACCGACGACCGTGACGCATGTCAATGATGTCAACGATGACCTTGACACGTGTCGATGTCAGCGACGACCATGACTCATGTCAATGATGTCCCCGTCGACCGTGACGCGTGTCGATGATTTCACCGACGACCGTGACGCATGTCGATGATGTCACCGATGACCGTGACGCGTGTCGATGATTTCACCGACGACCATGACTCATGTCAATGATGTCACCGATGACTGTGACGCATGTCGATGTCACAGACGACCATGACTCATTTCAATGATGTCACCGATGACTGTGACGCGTGTCGATGATGTCACCGATGACCGTGACACAAGTCGATGATTTCACCGACGACCGTGACGCATGTCGATGATGTCACCGATGACCGTGACGCGTGTCGATGATTTCACCGACGACCATGACTCATGTCAATGATGTCACCGATGACTGTGACGCATGTCGATGTCACAGACGACCATGACTCATTTCAATGATGTCACCGATGACTGTGACGCGTGTCGATGATGTCACCGATGACCGTGACGCGTGTCGATGATTTCACCGACGACCGTGACGCATGTCGATGATGTCACCGATGACCGTGACGCGTGTCGATGATTTCACCGACGACCATGACTCATGTCAATGATGTCACCGATGACTGTGACGCATGTCGATGTCACAGACGACCATGACTCATTTCAATGATGTCACCGATGACCGTGACGCGTGTCGATGATTTCACCGATGACCGTGATGCATGTCAATGATGTCACCGATGACCGTGACACGTGTCGATGTCAGCGACGACCATGACTCATGTCAATGATGTCACCGTCGACCGTGACGCGTGTCGATGATTTCACCGACGACCATGACTCATGTCAATGATGTCACCGATGACTGTAACGCATGTCGATGATGTCACCGATGACCGTGACGCGTGTCGATGATTTCACCGACGACCGTGACGCATGTCAATGTCACCGATGACCGTGACACGTGTCGATGTCAGCGACAACCATGACTCATGTCAATGATGTCACCGACGACCGTGACGCATGTCGATGATGTCACCGATGACCGTGACGCGTGTCGATGATTTCACCGACGACCGTGACGCATGTCGATGATGTCACAGACGACCATGACTCATGTCAATGTCACCGATGACTGTGACGAATGTCGATGATGTCACCGATGACCGTGACGCGTGTCGATGATTTCACCGACGACCGTGACGCATGTCAATGATGTCACCGATGACCGTGACACGTGTCGATGTCAGCGACAACCATGACTCATGTCAATGATGTCACCGACGACCGTGACGCATGTCGATGATGTCACCGATGACCGTGACGCGTGTCGATGATTTCACCGACGACTGTGACGCATGTCAATGATGTCACCGATGACCGTGACATGTGTCGATGTCAGCGACGACAATGACTCATGTCAATGATGTCACCGACGACCGTGATGCATGTCGATGATGTCACCGACGACCGTGACACGTGTCGATGTCAGCGACGACCATGACTCATGTCAATGATGTCACCGACGACCGTGACGCATGTCACCGATGACCGTGACGCGTGTCGATGATGTCACCGACGGCCGTGACGCATGTCAATGATGTCACCGATGACCGTGACACGTGTCGATGTCAGCGACGACCATGACTCATGTCAAAGATGTCACCGATGACCGTGACGTGTGTCGATGATTTCACCGTCGACCGTGACGCATGTCGATGATGTCACCGACGACCATGACTCGTGTCAATGATGTCACCGATGACCGTGACGCTTGTCGATGATTTCACCGACGACCGTGACGCATGTCAATGATGTCACCGATGACCGTGACACGTGTCGATGTCAGCGACGACCATGACTCATGTCAATGATGTCACCGACGACCGTGACGCATGTCAATGATGTCACCGATGACCGTGACACGTGTCGATGTCAGCGACAACCATGACTCATGTCAATGATGTCACCGACGACCGTGACGCATGTCGATGATGTCACCGATGACCGTGACGCGTGTCGATGATTTCACCGACGACCGTGACGCATGTCAATGATGACCGTGACATGTGTCGATGTCAGCGACGACAATGACTCATGTCAATGATGTCACCGACGACCGTGACGCATGTCGATGATGTCACCGACGACCGTGACGCATGTCGATGTAAATGATGTCACCGACGACCGTGACACGTGTCGATGTCAGCGACGACCATGACTCATGTCAATGATGTCACCGACGACCGTGACGCATGTCGATGATGTCACCGATGACCGTGACGCGTGTCGATGATGTCACCGACGGCCGTGACGCATGCCAATGATGTCACCGATGACCGTGACACGTGTCGATGTCAGCGACGACCATGACTCATGTCAAAGATGTCACCGATGACCGTGACGTGTGTCGATGATTTCACCGTCGACCGTGACGCATGTCGATGATGTCACCGACGACCATGACTCGTGTCAATGATGTCACCGATGACCGTGACGCTTGTCGATGATTTCACCGACGACCGTGACGCATGTCAATGATGTCACCGATGACCGTGACACGTGTCGATGTCAGCGACGACCATGACTCATGTCAATGATGTCACCGATGACCGTGACGCGTGTCGATGTCACCGATGACCGTGACGCGTATCGATGTTGTCACCGACGACCGTGACGCATGTCAATGATGTCACCGATGACCGTGACACGTGTCGATGTCAGCGATGACCATGACTCATGTCAATGATGTCACCGATGACCGTGACGCGTGTTGATGATTTCACCGTCGACCGTGACGCATGTCGATGGTGTCACCGACGACCATGACTCGTGTAAATGATGTCACTGATGACCGTGACGCGTGTCGATGATGTCACCGATGACCGTGACGCGTGTCGATTTCACCGACGACCGTGACGCATGTCAATGATGTCACCAATGACCGTGACGTGTGTCGATGATTTCACCGTCGACCGTGACGCATGTCGATGATGTCACCGACGACCATGACTCGTGTCAATGATGTCACTGATGACCGTGACGCGTGTCGATAATTTCACCGACGACCGTGACGCATGTCGATGATGTCACCGATGACCGTGACGCGTGTCGATTTCACCGACGACCGTGACGCATGTCGATGATGTCACCGATGACCGTGACGCGTGTCGATTTCACCGACGACCGTGACGCATGTCGATGATGTCACCGATGACCGTGACGCGTGTCGATTTCACCGACGACCGTGACGCATGTCGATGATGTCACCGATGACCGTGACGCTTGTCGATGATTTCACCGACGACCGTGACGCATGTCATTGATGTCACCGACGACCGTGACACGGGTCGATGTCAGCGACGACCATGACTCATGTCAATGATGTCACCGATGACCGTGACGCGTGTCGATGTCACCGATGACGTGACGCGTATCGATGTTGTCACCGACGACCATGACTCATGTCAATGGTGTCACCGATGACCGTGACGTGTGTCGAACAGTTCACCGTCGACCGTGACGCATGTCATTGATGTCACCGACGACCGTGACACGGGTCGATGTCAGCGACGACCATGACTCATGTCAATGATGTCACCGATGACCGTGACGCGTGTCGATGTCACCGATGACGTGACGCGTATCGATGTTGTCACCGACGACCATGACTCATGTCAATGGTGTCACCGATGACCGTGACGTGTGTCGAACAGTTCACCGTCGACCGTGACGCATGTCATTGATGTCACCGACGACCGTGACACGGGTCGATGTCAGCGACGACCATGACTCATGTCAATGATGTCACCGATGACCGTGACGCGTGTCGATGTCACCGATGACGTGACGCGTATCGATGTTGTCACCGACGACCATGACTCATGTCAATGGTGTCACCGATGACCGTGACGTGTGTCGAACAGTTCACCGTCGACCGTGACGCATGTCATTGATGTCACCGACGACCGTGACACGGGTCGATGTCAGCGACGACCATGACTCATGTCAATGATGTCACCGATGACCGTGACGCGTGTCGATGTCACCGATGACGTGACGCGTATCGATGTTGTCACCGACGACCATGACTCATGTCAATGGTGTCACCGATGACCGTGACGTGTGTCGAACAGTTCACCGTCGACCGTGACGCATGTCGATGTCACTGACGACCATGACTCGTGTCAATGATGTCACTGATGAGCGTGACGTGTGTCGATGATTTCACCGACGACCGTGACGCATGTCGATGATGTCACCGATGACCGTGACGCGTGTCGATGATTTCACCAACGACCGTGACGTATGACGATGATGTCCCTGACATCCACGACACATGTCGATGATGTCATTGACGACCACGATGTATGACGATGATGTCCCTGACGTCCACGGCACATGTCGATGATGTCACCGACAGCCATGATGCATGTTGATGATGTCATTGACGACCATAACGCATGTGGAAGATTTCATTGACGACCGTGGCGCTTGTCAATGATGTCACCAGATCCCATAGCGCATGTCGATGAGGTCACTGACGGCATAGATACATGTCGATGATGTCACCAACAGCCATGATGTCACCGACAGCCATGACGCACGTCGATGATGTCACTGACGACCATAACACATGTGGAGGATTTCATTGACGACCATGACGCATGTCAATGTCACTGGCGGCCATAACGCATGTCGATGATGTCGCCGACAGCCATGACGCATGTCGATGATGTCGCTGATGGCCATGACTCATGTCGATGATGTCACAGACGACCGTGGCGCATGTAGATGATGTCACCGTCGGCCGTAACGCATGACGATGATGTCGCCGACGGCCACGACACATGTCGATGATGTCGCCGTCGGCCATGACACACGTCGATAATGTCACCGACGGCCATTACACATGTCGATGATGTTACCAACGACCATGACGCATGTCAATGATGTCACCGATGACCATGACGCATGTCGATGATGCCGCCGATGGCATGACTCATGTCAATGTCGCCGATGGCTATGACACACATCAATGATGTCACCAAAGACCATGACGCATGTCGCCGATGGCCACGACTCACGTCAATGATGTCACTGACGATCATTACGCATGTTGATGATGTCGCTGATGGCCCCACCTTACTTTCAGTGACTTCCCTGAGTCGGTGCCAGTTTACACCGTCAACCGCCAGTGTTCATCTGGCCTGCAGGCGCTGCTCAACATCGCAGGTGAGAGTGTGTGTGTGTGTGTGTGTGTGAGTGTGAGTGCGACCTGAGAGTGTGTGTGACTTGAGAGTGTGTGTGTGTGTGTGTGTGTGTGTGTGTGTTTGCAGGCGCCATCAGGAGTGGTTCCATTGATTTGGGTCTTGCCTGCGGGTAGGTATGAGGACGCCTCCCCATTCTTTGGCAACATCCTAATGTGTGTGTGTGTGTGTGTCAGCGTGGAGAGCATGTCACTGCGCTCCATGGGAGATCCAGGAGATCTGAGCTCCAGGCTGATGGACAAAGACAAGGCCAGAGATTGCATCATCCCCATGGGGTCAGAGGTCACGCTGTTGCGACTTGTCCTGTGATGGCGTCATACTGAGTGTGTGTGTGTGTGTGTGTAGCATGACGTCGGAGAACGTGGCAGAGAGGATGGGCGTGTCCAGAGAGAAGCAGGACATCTTCGCCATGATGTCTCACCAAAAGTAATCCAACATGTCCGCCGTAAGCCCCGCCTTGAGGTCAAGGGTCAGCCTGTGCTTCCCGCCCCCATCAGAGCGACGCGGGCGCAGCAGTCGGGCGTGTTCGAGCGTGAGATCGTTCCCGTAGTCACCAGGCTGCTGGACCAGGACGGCACGGAGCGGCGGGTGACGGTGGCCAAGGACGAGGGCATCCGAGCGGGCACCACGCTGGCAGCTCTCAGCAGACTGACGCCCGCCTTCAAGGTCGGCGGCAGCACCACGGCCGGTGAGTAGGTGGACTCGGTGCTGACGACGGCGTACACTGACAACCCGCTCGCCCACGTGTCAGGCAACTCCAGCCAGGTGAGCGACGGCGCCGCCGCCGTGCTGCTGGGCCGCAGGTCCACGGTGGAGAACCTGGGTCTGCCGGTCCTGGGAGTCCTGAGGGCCAGCGCCGTGGTGGGGGTCCCTCCTGACATGATGGGCGTCGGCCCAGCGGTCGCCATCCCCGCGGCCCTCAAAAAGGCGGGTAAGACTTTGATTGGCGGCCAAGCCGTTGCGGTTATTCTGCAAACTTGTGCTCCTGTCAGGACTCAAGATGGCCGACATCGACGTGTTTGAGATCAACGAGGCCTTCGCCAGCCAGGTGAGCGTTGACCCACATGGATCCTACCGCAGCTTCTGACTCAACATCGCCGCCGTGTGGCTCAGGCCGTGTACTGCATGGAGAAGTTGGCCATCCCGCCCGAGAAGGTCAACCCAAATGGCGGCGCCATCGCTCTGGGTCATCCGCTGGGCTGCACCGGCGCCCGGCAGGTGGTGACGTTGCTGCACGAGCTGCGGCGCCGCGGGCCAAGGTGGGTGCGCCCGCTCACCTGTGCTCGGCGCGGCTCTCACCTGTGTTGTGTGCAGGGCCCTCGGCGTGGTGTCCATGTGCATCGGCACCGGGATGGGAGCGGCTGCCGTCTTTGAATACCCGGGCCACTGAAGAACCACATCCTGTAAGGACGAAGACTTCCTGTCTGACCATTTGGACCAGAACATTTCTAAAAGACGCCAATAAAGGTTAGCAGTCAAGAAGTAGTTAGTCTTTAATGTGTGCATGATGTCATCAGTAGAGTAGTTGAAGTGTGATGATAGTCTTTAATGTGTGCATGATGTCATCAATAGTGTAATTAAAGTGTGATAATAGTCTTTAATGTGTGCATGATGTCATCAATAGAGTAGTTGAAGTGTGATAATAGTCTTTAATGTGTGCATGATGTCATCGATAGAGTAATCAAAGTGTGATAATAGTCTTTAATGTGTGCACGTCATCAATAGAGTAGTTGAAGTGTGATAAGTCTTTAATGTGTGCATGGTGTCATCAATATAGTTGAAGTGTGATAAAAGTCTGTGTGCATGATGTCATCAATAGAGTAGTTGAAGTGTGATAAAAGTCTTTAATGTGTGCAAGATGTCATCAATAGAGTAGTTGAAGTGTGATAATAGTCTTTAATGTGTGCATGATGTCATCAATATAGTTGAAGAGTGATAAGTCTTTAATGTGTGCATGTCATCAATAGAGTAGTTGAAGTGTGATAAAAGTCTTTAATGTGTGCATGATGTCATCAATATAGTTGAGGTGTGATAATAGTCTTTAATGTGTGCATGATGTTATCAATAGAGTAGTTGAAGTGTGATAATAGTCTTTAATGTGTGCATGATGTCATCGATAGAGTAATCAAAGTGTGATAATAGTCTTTAATGTGTGCATGTCATCAATAGAGTAGTTGAAGTGTGATAAGTCTTTACTGTGTGCATGGTGTCATCAATATAGTTGAAGTGTGATAAAAGTCTTTGTGTGCATGATTTCATCAATAGAGTAGTTGAAGTGTGATTAGTCTTTGTGTGCATGATGTCATCAATAGAGTAGTTGAAGTGTGATAAAAGTCTTTAATGTGTGCAAGATGTCATCAATAGAGTAGTTGAAGTGTGATAATAGTCTTTAATGTGTGCATGATGTCATCAATATAGTTGAAGAGTGATAAAAGTCTTTAATGTGTGCATGATTTCATCAATATAGTAGTTGAAGTGTGATAAGTCTTTAATGTGTGCATGAAGTCATCAAGATAGTTGGTGTGATAATAGTCTTTATGTGTGCATGATGTCATCAATAGAGTAGTTGAAGTGTGATAATAGTCTTTAATGTGTGCATGATGTCATCACTAGAGTAGTTGAGGTGTGATAATAGTCTTTAATGTGTGCATGATGTCATCAATAGAGTAGTTGATGTGTGATAAGTCTTTCATGTGTGCATGATGTCATCAATAGAGTAGTTGAAGTGTGATAATAGTCTTTAATGTGTGCATGATGTCATCACTAGAGTAGTTGAGGTGTGATAATAGTCTTTAATGTGTGCATGATGTCATCAATAGAGTAGTTGACGTGTGATAATAGTCTTTAATGTGTGCATGATGTCATCGATAGAGTAGTTGAGGTGTGATAAAAGTCTTTAATGTGTGCATGATGTCATCAGTAGAGTAGTTGAGGTGTGATAAAAGTCTTTAATGTGTGCATGATGTCATCATGTGATGAAAGGTTCAAAGGATTTTAGCTCTCTTGCGGGCCTGAAACTGTTGCGTCTTGCTCTTGATGGACTTGACGAGCAGGGACAAACTGGGCTCCATGTCTTGTTTCTGAGCCGGCGTGTCGGCGTCCCGCTCCCGACTGCGCCCCGTCTGCGCCACCTGAGCACCGTCCTCCATCTTGAGGTGCTCCTCCTGCTGGCGCCGGCGCTGCCTCTCATGCAGGATGCTCTGTGTGGCCTTGGTCTTCTTGTAGCTGGGGTGGGAGGGGTCCAGGTTGTAGAGGTGGGATGTGAACATGGCCTGGAAGCGAGGGTCCTTCACGTCCACCTGAGGACAAAAGCACACCTGGGGTCAGGGACGAGGACATGGACAAGGACAGGCTGTGTCAGAGTGAACTTTGACCTGGAAGTGGTCGTCAGTCAGCTGCTGGCCACTCTTCATCATCTTCCTCTTCTTCCTCTTGCTCAGGTTCTCATGCTCCACGATCTTGTCGTAGTTGAAGTGTTGCTCCTCCCCCTCCTCCATCAGCAGCCTCATGGCGGCCTGAGCGAACACACACACACACACACACACACACGTGTCAATCAGTGGACGCTGACAATGACAGCTACTGGACATGACCTCTGACCTTTTGTCTCTGCAGCTCTTCCTCGTCCTCTGCTGTGTGCTCCTCTTCCTCATCCTTTTTCTTCTTCTTGTCTTTGTGTTTCTTCTTGAGATCTGAGCATCATCATCACAATACTCTTCATCACCATCATTTTCACCATAATCATCTTCATCATCATCATCTTCACATCACAATCCCCATAATCACATTCATCACCATCATTTTCATCATCATCGTCACGTCATCTTCACCACCATCACAATCATCATCATCACAATCAACATCATCGTCATCATCGTCATCTTCACCATCATCACAGTCACAATTATCATCTTCACCATAACAATCATCATCACGACATCATCCTCAAAATCATCTTCACAATCCCCATCATCAATATCCATAATCACCATAAACATCATCATCACCACCATCACAATCATCATCATCACAATCACCATCATCACCGTCATCTTCACCATCATCACCATCACAATTATCATCTTCACCATAGCAATCATCATCACAACGACATCATACTCAAAATCATCTTCACAATCCCCATCACAATTATCAATATCCATAATCACCATCATCATAAACATCATCACCACCACAATCATCATCATCATCACAATCACCATCATTATCATCGTCACATCATCAGTATCACAATAATCATCATCATCTTCACCATCACAATCATCATCGTCACCATCACAATGACATCCTCAAAATCATCTTCACAATCCCCATCACCAATATCCATAATCACCATTATCATCACAATCATCATTACAATAATCGCCATCATCATCACAATAATCACGATCATCATCACAATCATCATTACAATAATCACTGTCATCATTGTCATCTTCACCACCATCACAATCATCATCATCACAATCACTGTCATTGTCATCATCACATCGTCATTCATCTTCATCACCATCATTATCATCACAATAATTATCATCATCATCACCATCATTATCATCGTCACATCATCAGTATCAGAATAATCATCATTGTCACCATCATCATCACAATGACATCCTCAAAATCATCTTCACGATCCCCATCAACAATATCCATAATCACCATTATCATCATTACAATAATCACCATCATCATCACAATCATCGTTACGATAATCACTGTCATCATCACCACCATCACAATCATCATCTCAATCACCATCATTGTCATCATCACATCGTCATTCATCTTCATCACCATCATTATCATCACAATTATCATCATCATCACCTTCACCATCGTCATCACATCACAATTATCTTCATCACAATCATCTTCACAGTCGTCACCATCATCATACTCATTATCATCAGCATCACAATCATCTTAATCATCATCATCACCATCCCCATCATTACAATCATCATCATCATCCACACAATCATCATCATCATCACAATCATCATACTCATCACCATCCCAATCATCATCTTAATCATCATCATCACTACCATCATCATCATTCCTATCATTACAATCATCACCATCCTTACAATCATCATACTCATCATCACCATCTTAATCATCATCATCTTAATCATCATCATCATCCCCATCATTACAATCCTCATAATCATCATCACCATCCTTACAATCATCATACTCATCATCATCACAATCATTATCATCACCATCATTATCATCACCATCATTACAATCATCATCATCATCTTAACCAGCATCACAATCATCATCACCATTCTTACAATCATCATCATCTTAATAATCATCACCATCATGACAATCATCATCATCATCACCACCACCACAATCATCATCACCATCCCCATCATCACTATCAATCAAAGTTGACTTATATAACCATTAAAGGCCTACTGAAAGCCACTACTAGCCACCACGCAGTCTGATAGTTTATATATCAATGATGAAATATTAACATTGCAACACATGCCAATACGGCCTTTTTACTTTACTAAATTGCAATTTTAAATTTCCCGCGGAGTTTCTTGTTGAAAACGTCGCGGAATGATGACGCGTTTTTGTGACGTCTCGGGTTGGAGGGGACATTTTAGCCCAGCACCACTTGCGGCTAAAAGTCGTCTCTTTTCATCGCATAATCACACAGTATTTTGAACATCTGTGTTGCTGAATCTTTTGCAATTTGTTCAATTAATAATGGAGAAGTTAAAGTAGAAAGATGGAGGTGGGAAGCTTTTAGCCTTTAGCCACACAAACACAGCCGGTGTTTCGTTGTTTAAAATTCCCGGAGGTGAAGCTTTACTATGGATCAGAGCGGTCAAGCGAACATGGATCCCGACTACATGTCAGCCGGCAGTTTTCGGTAAGAAAATTGTGGTAATAAGTCGGCTCTTACCGGACACATCAGCGGAGCATTCGTCCTGCTGCAGCTGCGTGGCTTCCCTCAGAGACACTGGCGGTCACCACACCCGTGGCCACACCCCTCTGACTTTCAGGTACTATATAATCTCACTAAAACACTAGTAACACAATAAGCAGATAAGGGCTTTCCCAGAATTGTCCTAGTAAATGTGTCTAATAACATCTGAATCGCTCCCACTGCCCTCGCCTTTTTTTTTTTTTTTTACTTTTTTTTCTTTTTAGTCCTTCACTGTCATCCTTATCCACAAATCTTTCATCCTCGCTCAAATTAATGGGGAAATTGTCGCTTTCTCGGTCCGAATCGCTCTAGCTGCTGGTGGCTATGATTATAAACAATGTTCAGATGTGAGGAGCTCCACAACCCGTGACGTCACGCACACATCGTCTGCTACTTCCGGTACAGGCAAGGCTTTTTTATTAGCGACCAAAAGTTGCAAACTTTATCGTGGATGTTCTCTACTAAATCCTTTCAGCAAAAATATGGCAATATGGCGAAATGATCAAGTATGACACATAGAATGGACCTGCTATCCCTGTTTAAATAAGAACATCTCATTTCAGTAAGCCTTTAATCGCAAGCGTCTCAAAGGGCTGGACAAGCCACATCTTCATCACTGCCACCATCATCATCATCATCACTAGTGGAGGTGCTTACCTGAGCAGCTGAGCTCCTGGCTGAAGAAGGGGTCACTGAGGTCCACGTCTGGAGGAAGGCTGTCGTCACTAAGCTCCTCCTCCCCCTCGTCCACTTCCTGTGCAGAGCAGTAAAGAGGTGCTAACGTGCTAACGTGCTAACATGAGGAGCAGGCTCACCTCCTTTTTCTTTTTCTTCTTCTTCTTCTCCTTCTTCTTCTGCAAGAACTCCTCCCATGGAGTCAGCGCCTCCTTCTTCTCCATCTTCTTCCTCACCAGCTGCTCCGTGGTCTCCTTTAGCCCTGAGGGTCCGAGCAGGCGGCTAGCAGCGCCACGCTTACCAAGATGTTGACCTCTGACCTCCTACCTGGAACCCATGTGACCTCCATCTCCATGTCCTTGTCCTGCTTCTTGTCCTTGTCCTGAAGGCCTTGGAGCAGCTGGCGGTACTTGGACAGATGCTCCTCGCTCTTCTTCTTCTTCCCCTCCTCCTCAGCTGCGGGGTCAAAGGTCAGAAAGGTCACAAAGGTCACGCCAATGCCCCGAGTCCTCCCTCACCCTCTTGCTGTTCTTCATCTTGGAGGTCGTCCTCGTCGCTGGAGGAGGCGAGGTAGGCCTTGAAGTCCATGTCCAGCAGCTCGCTCTTGTTCACCTTCCTGCTGAAGACGCTCAGGCGCTCCTGGTCCGTCTCGTCCCAGGTCAGCTGCACCTGATTGGACAGAGTCGCGGTGATGTCGCGCAGAGAGCCCTAGACTCCGCCTGCTTACCTTGGAGGTGGCGTTGGCGGACGAGGTGAAGAGCTTGGGGGTGTACGCCGCCAGGTTGACGTCGGTGGCCACGTCTCGGGGCGGCTCCTGGAAGGTGACGTCGTCGGGAACGAAGCTGCGGGAGCACACATCCGCGGGTCAGAGCGTGGGTCAAGAGTCGCTGCGGGGGGCGCGGTCTCGTACCGCAGGTCCAGGATGGAGCAGCTGCTTTCGTACTCGTAGCCATCGCACTCCTCGTAGATCTTGGTGGCGGTGGCGGCGGAGTCGCACTCGGCCACGGCGTAGAAGTACCTGAGGCGCTTGAACTGGTAGTCCCGCATTCTCTCCCGGTGCATCCTGAGGAGCACACCTGCACGTCATGACCACGCCCACACATCGAGGGCTGCACCCCCCCGGCCACCTGTCGTCCTGAGAGTCGTCCTCGGGGTCGTCGGGCAGCGCTCGCAGCTCCGGCGGTCCCTGAGTCGCCTCCAGCTTTAGCCTCTCCTTGCCGAAGTCCGACAGGTAGATCTGGACCAAAACAATCAGCATGCTTTGCTGCTCAGCGCTCACAGTGAATCTCCGCGCAAGCTCCGCCCCTTACCTTAACGGCCAGCACGGCGCCCCCCTCGGGACAGAAGGAGGCCAGCAGGGCCAGCAGGTCCTTGGCCTTCAAGCGGTCCCAGTCCAGGTGGCACACGGCCAGCCTGCGTGTGACCTGAAAGACACGGCAGTCAGACCACGCCTCCTCCTCGCCAAGCCTCGACTCACCTGCTCGCTGCGTGGCGCATCCTTGCACAGCTCGCCCCACTCGTGCTCCATCTCATCTTCCTCGCCGTCCGCGTGGTCGTCCTCGTCTTCGTCCGAGCTGCTCTCCACGTTGCCCTTCCCTCGGGCCAGGTCGGGACCGCTGTCGTCCTCTGAATCCCAGGCCAACTCCCCATCGTCCTCACCTAAGCCAGCACACCTTTTACTTGGAGTCAAGGGAAAAAAGATGTCTTCCTTACCTTTCGTCACTTTTTCACCTATGACCTGCGCAGACCTTCCTCCTTCCTTCTCCTGCTCATCGTCATCGTCCTCCTCCTCCTCATCCTCCGAGTCCGATAGCTGGTAGAAGCGCTTGAGGTCTTCGCTGGACGTGTGCTTGACGGGTCGTCCCCGCTTGTCCACTGTCTCCTTTATCTTGAAGCGCTGGTCGTGGAACATGGACTGGAAGCGCTTGTCGATCTTCACCTTGCGTTCTTTCTCCGGCATCTCCCAGAAGCGAGGGTCCCGCTTCACCCGCTCGAAACGCTCGTCTGCCGCCTCGCTCTTCTTGGACGACGACATGACGGCGAGATGGTAGACCCCTGACAGCAAAGTCATCACATGACTGTCAATATCTTGATGGTGCGTCTCGTATACACTTAGAGACAACACTACAGTACACATGAATGATACAGCAGAGGATTAAGAGAATGTCATGTGGTCAGATGAAACCAAAATAGAACTTTTTGGTATAAACTCAACTCGTCGTGTTTGGAGGAAGAAGAATACCGGGTTGCATCCCAAGAACACCACACCTACTGTGAAGCATGGGGGTGGAAACATCATGCTTTGGGGCTGTTTTTCTGCTAAGGGGACAGGACGATTTATCCGTGTTAAGGAAAGATTGAATGGGGCCATGTATCGTGAGATTTTGAGCCAAAACCTCCTTCCATCAGTGAGAGCTTTGAATGCTTGACCAAATACTTATTTTCCACCATTATTTACAGTGGGGCAAAAAAGTATTTAGTCAGCCAGCGATTGTGCAAGTTCTCCCACTTAAAATGATGACAGAGGTCTGTAATTTTCATCATAGGTACACTTCAACTGTGAGAGACAGAATGTGAAAAGAAAATCCAGGAATTCACATTGTAGGAATTTTAAAGAATTTATTTGTAAATTATGGTGAAAAATAAGTATTTGGTCACTTCAAACAAGGAAGATCTCTGGCTCTCACAGACCTGTAACTTCTTCTTTAAGAAGCTCTTCTGTCCTCCACTTGTTACCTGTATTAATGGAACCTGTTTGAACTCGTTATCTGTATAAAAGACACCTGTCCACAGCCTCAAACAGTCAGACTCCAAACTCCACTATGGCCAAGACCAAAGAGCTGTCAAAGGACACCAGGAAAAGAATTGTAGACCTGCACCAGACTGGTAAGAGTGAATCTACAATAGGCAAGCAGCTTGGTGTGAAAAAATCAACTGTGGGAGCATTTATCAGAAAATGGAAGACATACAAGACCACTGATAATCTCCTTCGATTTGGGGCTCCACGGAAGATCTCATCCCGTGGGGTCAAAATGATCATGAGAACGGTGAGCAAAAATCCCAAAACCACACGGGGGGACCTGGTGAATGACCTGCAGAGAGCTGGTACCAAAGTAACAAAGGTTACCATCAGTAACACACTACGCCGACAGGGAATCAAATCCTGCAGTGCCAGATGTGTCCCCCTGCTTAAACTAAGTGCATGCCCAGGCCCGTTTGAAGTTTGCCAGAGACGCACAGGGATGATACAGCAGAGGATTAGGAGAATGTCATGTGGTCAGATGAAACCAAAATATAACTTTTTGGTATATACTCAACTCGTCGTGTTTGGAGGAAGAAGAATCCTGAGTTGCATCCCAAGAACACCACACCTACTGTGAAGCATGGGGGTGGAAACATCATGCTTTGGGGCTGTTTTTCTGTTAAAGGGACAGGACGATTGATCCGTGTTAAGGAAAGAATGAATGGGGCCATGTATCGTGAGATTTTGAGCCAAAACCTCCTTCCATCAGTGAGAGCTTTGAAGATGAAACATGGCTGGGTCTTCCAGCATGACAATGATCCCAAACACACTGCCCAGGCAACGAAGAAGTGGCTCCGTAAGAAGCATTTGAAAGTCCTGGAGTGGCCTAGCCAGTCTCCAGACCTAAACCCCATACAAAATCTGTGGAGGGAGTTGAAAGTCCGTGTTGCTCGGCGACAGCCCCAAAACATCGATGCTCTCGAGATCTGCATGGAGGAATGGGCCAAAATACCAGCTACTGTGTGTGCAAACCTGGTAAAGACCTATAGTAATCGTTTGACCTATTCCCAACAAAGGTTACATTAGAAAATATTGAGTTGAATTTTTGTTATTGACCAAACACTTATTTTTCCACCATAATTTACAAATAAATTCTTTAAAGTCCCTACAATGTGAATTGCTGGATTTTTTTTTTTCACATTCGGTCTCTCCCAGTTGAAGTGTACCTATGATGAAAATTACAGACCTCTGTCATCATTTTAAGTGGGAGAACTTGCACAATCGCTGGCTGACTAAATAAATTTTTTGTCCCACTGTATATATATATAGACAACTATGTATATATACATAAACAGAAATGTGTGTGTGTATATATACATATATATATATATTATACATATATATATATATATATATATATATATATATATAAAAAACATGTATATACATACACATATTTAGTTAAAGTAGCAATTATTGTCACACACACACTAGGTGTGGTGAAATTTATCCTCTGCATTTGACCAATCCCCTTGATCACCCCCTGGGAGGTGAGGGGAGCAGTGGGCAGCAGAGGTGCCGCGCCTGGGAATTTTTTAATGGTGATTTAGCCCCTAATTCCAACCCTTGATGCTGAGTGCCAAGCAGGGAGGCAATGGGTCCCATTTTTATAGTCTATGGTATGACTCGGCCGGGGTTTGAACTCCCAACCTACCGATCTCAGGGCTGACACCATAACCACTAGGCCACTGAGTAGGTCATATCTATATATACACGTGTATATGTATGTATGCACACAATCATATATATCCTTCTATCATTTTTTACCACTTATTTCCTTTGCGGTATGTATATATACATATGTTAGTATGTATGTATATATATTTATATATATACATACATAGATGCATGTGTATATATGCGTATATATTCTATATATATGTATATACGTATATATAGATATATCCTTGTATATATAGAGAGAGATATATATGTATATATTAGGGGTGTAACGGTACGTGTATTTGTATTGAACCGTTTCGGTACGGGGGTTTTGGTTCGGTACGAGGGTGTATTGAACGAGTTTGTAAACTAAAGTCTTAACAAGCTGCTCTGCAGCTGCCTCTGTCTGAGCAGTGGGCACCCAGCATTGTCCCGCCCACACAACCACCTGATTGGCTTTGTATGTAACCAATCAGCAGTGCGTATTCAGAGCGATGTAACAGCCAATCAGCAGTGCGTATTCAGAGCGATGAAACAGCCAATCAGCAGGGCGTATTCAGAGCGCATAGAATCATTGCTCCGGCGTCAAGATGAGCAGATATGTGTGTAGCAGGTGAGCAGCTGACATCGTACACTCCCCAAATTAAAAAAACACTTCTCAGTCACAACTATTACAAACACCACTATGAGCCCGTTGACCTTCTAGAAACTTAAACTGCAGCTCAGCTCTCTCATAGTTCTGGGTTGAGGTGAAGGCTAATTAGCTTTTAGCATTAGGTTAGCTCATTTTGCTGTGTGTGTGTGCGTGCGTGTATAATAAAAGTCAACTACAGGCTAAGAAAGGTTTTGTCATTTCATTTAATCAAAGCAACAACTTGAGGCAGTTTAATGTGGATTAACGTGGGTAGAATTATTAGTGTTCCCAATGTTAAAAGGATGAAGCCATTGTTTACAAATTTGGTAAATAAATAACCCAAAAATGTATATTTTGTTGTTTTCTTAGTGTACCGAAAATTAACCGAACCGGGACCTATAAACCGAGGTAGGTACCGAACCGAAATTTTTGTGTACCGTTACACCCCTAGCATATACACATATATACTGTATATATATATATATATATATAGACAAATACATATATATATATATATAACATGTATACAAGTTTATATATATATATATATATATAGACAAATACATATATATATATATAACATGTATA